>NC_061100.1:69590352-69642852 GCF_015104395.2 Macrobrachium nipponense
TAATATTAATGTCAAGAGTTTAATAATAAAAAATTCTCCCAAAGATCTTCCAGGCTGCGTATATGAAATTCCTTGCAAAAAGTGTGATAAAGTCTATTACGGACAGACCGGTAAATCTCTTTCACAACGTCTCAAACAACATCAATATTCTGTGAGAACTGGGCAAATAACGAATGCATTATTCGTACATATGAGAGATTTAGACCATCCTATTAACTGGAGTTAAGCAAGAGCCTTAATCCCATGTAATGACACAGTTAAAAGGAATATCATTGAATCTTGTTTCATCAAGTCAAATAATAGAAATGTTCTAAATTTAAGTTTTGGTTTATTTAAACTGGATGCTTTCATAAGGAAAAAAGTTGTAGATAAAATATAAGCAACAAAATTAATATATTCAGTTTTTACATGTTTTGGACTGTAAAGAAACTTTGTAATTTCGGTTGGGGTCAAATCTGTTTAGGTTTGTGACCGTGTGATATCCGATAGTCCTGGATTATCTCTTTAATTTTTACCCTTTTGACAATTAACCATCTGGTATTCTTGATCTTGTTTTGTACCTGAGACCTTTCTCTCCTATTGTACTTCATTAACTCCTTTACAATGTCTGAGTAAAGACGAAAGCGCTTGGATTTCTGACTATCATTTTCCTGTGGGATTTGCTTTTTTATGAAGTCACTTGCATCTACAGTGATTTTTTAAGCATATATATATATATAGATATATATATATATATATATATATATATATAGATATATATATATATATATATATATACTCTTATATTATATGTATGTGTGTTACTGTGAGTGTGTGGGAGAAAGACAAACATGCCGCATGATCAGGTGCACCTTATGTTAATTCATCAGCGTTTCCTGACCAAAAATGTTCCACTTTCACGGATAGTGATAAAATATAAGAATCAAAGTAGACAAATTATACAATTATATACATGGAGAAGAGACGTATATAGATGTTCAACAGAGGAAAGCTGAATAACGAATGAGGGTATTATAGGGTCTTCAGAGAACGTACGGTAGATATAGAGGCATCTCGTGGGACTTGGAAATGAACAGTTAATTCCGACTTGATTAAGGAAGTTGGTTGTTACATTTATGACCATCATAATACACTTGGGATTAAGATTTCTGTTATCATGTCTATAACAAGTATACAACATTCCGATAACATGCTAAACTTATAAAAAAATGTTTAGATGATAAATAAAATTAGGTTAACAATGCTTTGATAATATATACATACATACATACATACATACTATATATATATATATATATATATATATATATATATAGATATATATATATATATATATATATATATATATATATATATATATGATGATAATATATATAATATATATATATATAAATAAATATGATGTATAGATATTATATATATATATATATATATATATTAGATATATATATATATATATATATATATATTATATATATATATTATATATATATAATATATATATATATATATATATATATTAATATATATATATATATATATATATATATATATATATCTCTATATATATATATATTATATATATATATTATATATATATATATATATATATATATATAATATATATAGTAAAGAAGCGTTTCATGTTGCCACCAACACATCATCAGTCTGCAATTGAAACTCACAATTAAGATAAACTTAAAAATTACAATAATTGAATAAACTTGAAGATTACAATAAAAATTAAAATATACTCAGAACGCCAGAAAGAGAGGAGAAGACGAGGTGTTGGAGTTTAAACTGGGTGATAGGTGCTTAATAAACAATGACTCAAGGGTAGTTAGGTGAGCAGTTTGCTTTCTGGTGCCAATAATAGAGAAATGCTTCTTATCGATGGTAGTTTTACAACTCTTTGCATATGTTCTTATATTTGAGAACTCAGTGTTAGAGATTCTTGACCTAGTTCTGAAACTTAATCCTAAATGGCTATAATACCGGACTTGTAATAGTCTACGTGAAGGACCAACATAAATACCAAGACATCTTGGGCATTCAAATTTAAATATAATATTGGACTTCATGAAATCCTGTAATTTGTTCTTGTAATTAAAAAACCTTCCAATTTTTTGTGGATTCATTGAAATGAGATTGAGTTTTATAAAACCAAATTCCTTTTCAATAATATTTTTGACTTTCAAACGTAAACTATCTGAAAGAAAAAATGGGATGGGTGCATACATGGTTAACTTTGGGTGCCGACAGATACTTCGCTAGCAATTTACTAATGATGTTAAAAACCAGCTTTTTGGAAAACTAGTTATTTATAAAATATTCTAAGAGAAATTCAACTTCAAGATAGAAGGATAGCCAATCAGATGTGTACCGAAGGGCCCTAAAAACCAAAGTAGAGACAACATTAATCTTAAAATTCCGGAAACACAAGCTAAAAAAGTTGTTCCCGAGCCCAGTGAAGGTACTCTTTCTAAAAATACTTGTGTTGAAATGGTGGTCACCTCTAGTTATTTTTATATCCATGATGGCCAGGGTGTCATCCTTCTCTTTTTCCAAAGTAAATTTAATGTTAGGATGGGCTTCATTTACATAATCTAAAAGAAACTGCCATTGCCACGGAAATTTGAGTAAGGCAAAAGTATCGTCAACATATCTTCTATAAAAAAGAGTGGCTTAAAATTCCCAGGACAATCATTAAGAAAATTCTCCAAATTTCCCATAAAAAAAATTGGTAAACAACGGTCCCAAAGGAGAACCCACAGCAACCCCCTCTGCCTGCAGAATGAGCTGCCCATTGAAAACAAAGGTGGCATCTTGCACAGGAAGTCCCAAAAACGTTTTAAAAAGTTGACTATTAAAACCACAGAAAGTCGCAACATTTCTAAAAACTTTATCCAAAGTTATCTCAATTTTCTCAGAAACAGGGACGTTAGTGAAAAACGATTCAACGTCCAGACGGGCCATATGCAAGTCACCATCCAGTAAAATAATTTCTTGTTGAAATACATAACCATTCTTTAAACAAGTATTGAGAGCAGACATATTCATCGAGTATTTTGATTAAGAATTTGGAAATATTATATGACGGGCTATTATATGCGGTCGTTATCGGTCTCAAGGGCATACCGTCTTTGTGTATTTTTGGAAGTCCATAAAGAATGCCAAAGGAAGGCCAGTAGAGGAAAAGACCCCATATAGACTCCACTTTTCTAGCCCCGCCCCCCGCCCCCCGCGCCCCCACCCCCCAAGGGGCGTGGCTACCCCCCTCCCCCCTCCTGATAGGCTCATGTACGTACGTGAGGCCTAAAAAGGGGGCTGGGGCAACCCCCAACCCCCAAAAGGGGCGTGGCCACCCCGACCCCATATAGACTCCACTTGTCTGGGGGGGGGTGGCCACCCTGACCCCATATAGACTCCACTATTCTGGGGGGCGTGGCCACCCCTGACCCCAAATTGACTCCATTTGTATTATAAGCTCATGTACGTACATGAGCTCATAATTGACTTCATTTGTATGATAAGTTCATGTACTTACATGAGCTCATAATTGACTCCATTTGTCTAACAAGCTCATGTACGTACATGAGCTCATATTAGGGGGGCGTGGCCTCCCCTAACCCCAAATCTACTCCACTTTTCTACCCCTGTGATGTCATGTAACTCTAAGGGAATAAAACCATTATTTCAAACCCCGTTTCCACCCAAATTGCGACGAACTTCCTACCCTTTTCAAGTCACGTAACTCCTACGAGAATTAAAAACCCAATAAGCTCTACCCACAAATTGACTCCCCTTTCTACCAATCCTGTGACGGTCACGTAACTCCTCTGAATAAAAACCAACATTTCAACCCCTCACCCCAAATTGACTCCACTATTCTACCCCTGTGACATCACGTAACTCTCTGGGAATAAAACCATTCTATCAACCCCTGACCCCAAATTGACTCCACCTTTCCTACCCCCTGTGACGTCACGTAACTCTATGGGAATAAAAACCAACATTTCAACCCCCACTATTCTACCCCTGTGATGTCACGTAACTCTCTGGGAATAAAAACCATTCTTTCAACCCCTGACCCCTAATTGACTCCACCTTTCCTACCCCCTGTGACGTCACATAACTCTCTGGGAATAAAAACCAACATTTCAACCCCTCACCCCAAATTGACTCCACTATTCTACCCCTGTGACGTCACGTAACTCTCTGGGAATAAAACCATTCTTTCAACCTCTGACCCCAAATTGACTCCATCTTTCCTACCCCCTGTGACGTCACGTAACTCTACGGGAATAAAAACCAACATTTCAACCCCTCACCCCAAATTGACCCCACTATTCTACCCCTGTGACGTCACGTAACTCTTTGGGAATAAAACCATTCTTTCAACCCCTGACCCCAAATTGACTCCACCTTTCCTACCCCCTGTGACGTCACGTAACTCTCTGGGAATAAAAACCAACATTTCAACCCCCACCCCAAATTGACTCCACTTTTCTACCCCTGTAACGTCGAACTCTGACGTAACTCTACAGAATACTTGACCCCACCCCGACCCCAAATAGACTCAGTTCACTTTTTTTTTTGCGACTCATGTCCCCTTTAATTGTTTTCAAAGTAACCGGGACGTTTACCTCATCCTCCTCCTATAAAATCTCTAAATTTATATATGCACATTGCGAATATACTCTCTCTGTCTCTCTCTCTCTCTCCCTCCTTCCTCCCTCCCTCCCTCCCTCTCCCTCTCTTTCAGCCATTACATTTTGTTATATATATATATATATATATATATATATATATATATATATATATATATATATATATATATATATATATATATATATATATATATATATATATATATATATACAGCGCTTAGATATTCAGAGTATCATGATAAAAGGATATTTGACAACTGACTTCATCCACATGTGATACATATATTTATCAATTTGATATCTCCCCCAATAACCCTATCAGAGTCAATGATATCTGATGATGAATCACTCACACACACACACACACACACACTCCGAATACGAGGACAAAGGTACACATTTCAATTTTGTTTATTTATTATACCGAGTTTAAAAGAGGTTGAAAAATCAAATTACAGACGGAATTGTTATTTTATATTTGTAACCAATTCTAAATACAGGGGAATAAATTAATATACCAAACAAATACACACATTAGAAAAAACTGTACAAACACAAACGCGATAATATACGCATTCGCTTTTTCGAAAACAATACTTCAACGAAACATTCGGCTACTATATATTTTCTAACTTGTTCCTTCACATCACAGCCCTAGTATATACCACAAACATCTTCTCAAGCACTTTCCCGACCATGTATCAAAGACGACATTTCATCTAAAACCTCAAAGCTTTTAAATTTAGCTACCAAGTTTTTCATTTATAAATCTTCCATACACCTTTCCTCCAACAGGGATAAATTCTTTTTCATTATAGCCACGCAACATATTTTCCCAATTTTGCTAATTTCATCACTGAATGTAGCTAGCACAGGTAAATATTGATTCAACCAAGTCGTATTAACTAGTCTGCTTTGACCAATGCCAGCGGGAAAGATAACATATTTGACATAGTCATACGATGATTTAAATAATTCTTTCTTCAATTTCTTGACCAAAGAAAAAAAGTGATTGAACCTCATCTGTTTGCTATCTATGCCCAAACGTTCGGCGTGATCTTCATCTTTAGAATAAGCCACGCTCTTTTGCGCGTATTCATTATCTTCAATTGGGGCGCCGATACCGTATTGGGTTAATAAGGTAGCTATGGTGGGTAGATCAACTTCTTCGTCGCCTTCCCAAGATGTGATATTTTCAGGTCTTTTCACAATGGCGGACCCTTCAATACCCCTATCACGAAGACAGGCATATGATGCACCAGTGCGAGAATATCGAAAACCTGCCAATTCCGCATACGGATAAGCTCGAATGACGTCCGCCACCACACCGTAATTCCTGCATGTTACACAATTAGTGGCCACTACTAAACACGTATTTCTCTTCCAGAACTTATTTTTGGACAAGTTCCCAAAAACTAACTTGCACGAGGAGGTTGATGAAGCCATGGCGAGAGTTCACGTCTTGATGTGACAATCCTTCAAGAGATAATGAGCTAAGAAAGCCCCGCTACCCAAGATCCTTTATCACAATCACTGATTACAAACCTGTTGTGACGAAGCATCAAGTCTTATCATTCCCTCACGCCAAAGGTCATCCACACTTGACTCATTTTATCAAAATCAGTATCACGTGACTGAACAGCTCCGGTATCATTGTTCCTAAAATGTTAATAAGCTATCCACACACTCGCCATCTTGTTTTTCGCATGTCCCGCCCTCACCTTCCCACCCCCTCCTCCTCCTCCTCTTCCTCCTCCTCCTCCTCCCTTTTTCCCCATATTTCGCCACGTTTCGTTTTTGTTTTTTAATGGCTATATTCCTTAACATCCAATCTTTAACCCCCGCCATTTCAATGAAGTAGTGATAATTCAAAATATTATCAACGTGGGTTTTTTTATTCCCTTGAAATTCTCGAGCTATATCTAAAATATTATAACCTGCGAGCGGATGAGTTAAATCTCCTTCTTCATTCCATTCAACCGTGTTAGAATCTTGTAAGTGCTTAACAAAAGCCGTAACGTATGACTTTTGAGGTTCTTTAAAAATATTGGAATAATACCTGTTAAATCGGGATTGCTCTTTTTGCGAGTCATGTCCCCTTTAATTGTTTTCAACGTAATGGGGGCGTTTACCACCTCCCCTCCAGTCACTGCACCTACACTTTCTATAGGAGGAGGAGGAGGAGGAGGAGGTCCCGTGAGCGATATAGCCGGCATAGGTGGTTTTTGGATATTAAGGGAAATGTGTCTGCTACTACTAACAGCTGCCGTATCCAACTTACCAGTACCCTCCTGGCTATTAGTATCACCATCACAAACCTCTTTTCTATTCATTAACCTCTCGTAGGTAATGGCAGGGATAACGTAAAACTCCTTCATTTTTAATTAAAAAGACTCCCTACCAAACTCACAGCAACAGGCAATAAGACCTATAGAATAGTCCCCCCTTTACGACTTTTCAGTATATTTTTCTTCTTAGATATGGACGTTGTTTTCAAGGACACAAGATGAATTTCTCGACTACAATTTCTTAAGTGTTTAATAAACTTCTTATCTTGAGTTAGATTACCACAAAGAAAATTTCTAAAAATTTCCGAGAGAGTAGACACCAAACCACCGTTTAAGATGGGAATGACTTTACTTCTTTCACTGGGTGATAAACCAGAGATGAATAAAATAAAGTTTTTATTTTTACGTATTAAAGGTTGCTTACGGTTCATATCTGTACAATTTGAGATTCATTAACCCTAGAATTGAATTGACTCGGATAACCTTTCCAATGAACGTAATATTGAGTTTTATTATCTTTCCTCCTCTTTCCCAGAATAGTGATATCATACGTTTTTGGTAGATTTGTGCGAATTAATTCTTCACGATAAAATACGCCCTTTATTTCTTCACCCGCTAAATCTTCCAAGAAGTATACGACCGGATTTTGCCTTGTATCCACTTTTCGGATTTTTAAAATTTCCAGAGTATTTTGAATTGTATATCCCCTCCTAAAAATTGCGTTGCGACGCTCATCGGCAATACGTACAACGTCTCCAACATTCAAGAGCGAAATGGCGGGAGGATTAACGAGAACAGCCTTTTTATACATACTCGAGAATTGACGTTCAATGTCATCTCTAGCCGTTAATGCGTGAACCTCTTGCGGGGTGCGACCCAAACTTCTATGGGGGGTATGATTATAACTCTGAACAATATCGCGCAAGACGTTAATGTATTTTAAGGTATTCTTATGTGTGAGATATCTATATATCCGACCCTTAATAGTCCTTATGACTCTTTCAGCTATAGAGGATTTTATTTCTCTCGAATAAACGCTATATAATTTTATATTTTTACTATCTAGATATTCTCTGACGTGTTTGTTATAATATTCCCTACCCTCATCGCTATTCAAGTGTGAAATTCCCGAAAATTCGGTAGATTCAATAACCTTCTTCAAAGCGTGACGCATAGTAACACCATCCTTCTTTTTCAAGGGAACAATTTGTAGATATCTGGAAAACACGTCAATAAAGACTAGCAAATATTTAAACCCATTATTATACCGAGCTAATTTGGACATATCAGCTAAATCGGTGCTCGCTATTACTCTCGGTTTGGGTGACATGATTTTTCTTCTGGGGAATTTTTTCGAGTGACTTTATGCAGTGTGTAAGACTTTTGCCCACGTAAGAATTCTTTAACATTTTCACAAGTAATTTGGCTATTCAGATTTTTCGCTACTCTGAATAAAGAGTCCACCCTGCTGAAACTACCCACACCCCGTGCATCTCCGTACAAAGTTTTTAGCAGTTTTATCCGTTCTTTATCCATATTGGTAAGCTATTTGATATTCCGTTTCACCCAGAATATTAGTTCGGAGCTGTAACAGTTCAGGTGTTGACGGAGCGAAGTCTACTAACAAATAACCGTTGCGGTTACGTGATAGGGCCTTTTTATATATGTCTGAAAAGGCTGAAGCTTTTTGACGGCCGAATAACTGCCGACCTAAAGTTTCAATTTGACTAAAATCACGATTTTTCATTAGAATATAATGTGAGCAATTCAAGTTTATACTTCTACTAAACTTGCCCGAATGAAACATATTCTGCGTTATGAATATAACTGAAATAGATGAATGACGTCCCGCTGTGAAGGCAATAGTGACAAATTTGTTATCACTGGCCTCGAGGAAGCAATCATCGAGTATGAATAATAGACCTTTATTAACCTCCGTCTGCCCCTTTTCAGCGTAATCAAAGGGATTTAAAATTTCTTTGGATACTTTAAATTTGGGACCTATTGAGGGATGCGTTTCGAGGGGGTGTTCAGATACCCCGCAGTATAAAATGTATTGGAAATGCGTTTCATAGAGTTCAATGATTTTTTTACATAGGACGGACTTACCACTGTTACTAAACCCCGCGATGATAATACGAGCGGAATTAGCGAACGGGTCTAACAACTGCCCAGGGAAGGGACCTGTGGCGGCCATGATGTTAGCGCGTTTAAGACTATAGTTGTATACTTTACGTGCTCCTTTTTACCTATACAAGCCTTAATAATAATTAGGGTGAATGGAAGTTAACGGCAATAATATTTGTTTAATTTCCATAATGAAATACATACAGGTTTTTCCTACAATATAAAAATAGAACGTACAGTAAAAATGCAAACTATAATAAAAAATAAAATATAATAATTCAAAATATAAAAAACTAACTGTGTATATGATTATATATAAAAAATACATTATTATAACAAATATAATATATTAAAAGATATGAATATAGGATAAAATATATAGTAAAATATACAAACTATGACACCCGGTCAAGGTGTGATACGACCCCGTTTAACTGGAGGAGAGGGTGAAACCATTTCCCGTCGAGGAGAAGTCAAAGACATCGAAGAGAGAGAGGAATTAACATTGTATATTTTACTATTCTCTCTTCGACGTTTTGAACATCCTTTCACCCGTGGGAAATGATGTGATGGATGTAGGGTCGGAGGAATAGGAGGAGTAGGAATTCTCGAGGTGCTAGGAGCGGGAATATTTAAAATTGGAGAGATTGCCGCTACTACCAGCACCACCACTACCCTCTCTAACTCCTCCTCCCTCCTCCCCCTACACCTTCCCCGTTCCCTCCCCCCTCCTCCTCCTCCACTATACCCTCCTCCACCCCAATGTCTGGATGTCCATGCGCCAATGATTTATAAGGTGTCACATAATATCTCTTGTCCTCTAAAGGACAGAGAGATACCTTTCGCTGGCTCGTATGACACATCGTGCCCCCTACTCTTTGCAAATTGTGCACACGAGTATAAGTAATCTCATTCTTTTCGATTACAGCTCGATACTGGTCATGTGGAATGGTCTTTTGCCGGCACCTTTGTACACCTTTCAAGGTGTTACTACGACTAGTTTCCGTCAGATACGAATAAACTTTAGGTTTAACGCCGATAAATTCCCTCATGAGTTCAGCCCCCATTTCAACCTTCACTAACCCGAGTTCCCCCTTACGTGACTCATCATACAATTCGTGAGTTTTGTGGAAATTACTCAAATCCATGTAGGGTTTGAGCACACCCTTCAGTTCCCGATTGAGGTTATCAGTCACCAGGGAAAAGATCAAGCTGTCAGTGTCGGTATAAAGGAGCTGAACTCGGTGTCCATACAGCTTTCGAAGAACGTCGTAATAGAACCGATACATCATATCCTTCGCCATGTCTAGTATACTGAAACCGATATTTTCAAACATCTAATTCACCTGGTAGTTATATATATGTAATAAATACATTTATTAAATTTACAAGATCTGTAAATATAAACCCATGACCTGAGGTCATGGCATTAGGAGGGTCCTACGTGACCAAAGCAGATCTAGATTACGCTATGCGCTGTCTGCAGTAGCCTGGTCTAGCTCAGAGCTTTGTCAACATTTTATGTTTATGATAACTTTGCACAACAACTTCCATGGGAAGCGGTTGACCTGTTAACCTACGCCGGAAACTTGTAACTTCCGAGCCGGCGGACTACGTATGTTTTTTATATGAATTGCTGAGATAGCTAATGTTCCGCTATCGACGCGATGCTTTAGAATGGCAGTTCCGCGCCAACCATCAAACATATCGGTCTTCCGACTGAGCTGCATCTCCTAGTATGGAGTTACAGAATAAAGTTGTTATCTTTGTTCAACTTGTCTGTTTGAATCATCTCCTTTAGTTAAGAAAGAACCACTCTACTAAGATATCCAAGGGAGATGAGAGGAACCAGAAATACTTACGAATGACAGTCGTAAGGAGAACACAAAAAAGTCTATCGCCAAGCGATGAGACTTACATGTGGTGGCAGCGTATAACGAAGAATATAATTAACAAGTCCCATATCAGCCGACCGAAGGTCTACAAGAACTAACTTCCACCTTCAACATCAAACTAAACAGAGGAAACGGGATCTTCAATCAACGCAACAGTTTATGAAGACGCAGCTATGTCCTTCATCGAGAGGAATACAAGCATTAACACCGACGTTTGAGCGACTGTTGTCACTTATCTTCGAGAATATACACCGGACACGAAGAGCAGCATCGAACATCAACGGAAAGAAGAAAACAAACACAGGAAACATCACCCGATCACGAGCAAGGACGCAGAGAGTACAGCTAGAGGCAGTAGTGCAAGGACGGAGGCTGTGACGTCATCAATCTTGGACTTCTCCACGCATCGTGCACCGAGAGAAGACCGTGACGTCATCACGACTTCCGACGCGAGACTTAGACAGGAACTGAGACGTCATCCCATGTCAACAATCCTTCGCAATATAATCTGGAGCTAAGTACCATTTTTATGTATTCAGGTCTTTTCCTCAGTGAAGTGTTGTTCATCAAGAGTCGATCATCCAGTATTCTGGGGGTGAGTTGTTCGCCATATTAATCTTCCTTCATTACAGAATCAATCTTCAACTACGAGTTCTCGCCCGCAGATTAATTTTTTTTCTCTTCTCGTTGTTGTTAATCGTTTCTTGCAGGAATTCTCCGTATAATATCTTTATCAAATTATCTGTACTTATATGATCTTTTTTGTGGGTTTTTCCTATTATTTGCAACACATTTTTATTTTATATTGAATATGCGTTTGCGCAGTGGACGTTCGTATCTGTACAGTGCTAGTGAAACAGTTAGGAATCGTATCAGTCGGAAAAAACACGCGTACAAGAGGAACACCTATAAAACCAAAAATCCAGAAGTAAAACTAACTTGGTTCAGGACACTAATTTTTCCTGTTCAAGGTCCTGGAGGTAAATATCGTTATGGGTTCTTCGAGTTCTACGCGTAAACAAGCTTCTATGGCTCAGCCTAGTGTTGTAGAACGGGAGGCAGTAATTGCCGACCAGTTAAATGAACATCAGGAAAACTTACGTAACTCCACGTGGGTTACAAGATCCAATATTGCAGTGAATGTTTTCATACACTTGGTATATTTAATCTGTATGGCAGTCATGTTGCCTGTAGCTTTGGTGCGGTATTTTGATAAAAAATTGCAGCCCGACAGTACAGAATTAGATGTGTATAAACAAATCAAAAAACACATGTCTAAATGTACCGACCTAGGTCCTTCGCTCATTCAAGTTTTTGCAAAAAATGAGAACAAGCCACAACAAGTAAATGTGGTACATAATAATAATCAAGTTGCAGGGATGGTTTGTTATAACTGTAAACGACCAGGTCACATGATTTCAGACTGTCGGACGCGTTTTTGTTCAATACACAATAGTTCAACTCATTCATATAACCGTTGCTACTCGAGGAATCAACAGCAGAATGCTACAAACACACAACCAGTTGCCAGTGCAAATAAAAAGAAGGGTCCTCAGTACTATAAGAAGAAACAACCAAACGGAAATTCTGCACAACAGCAGAAACAAACAAATCGTGCTTCAGGTACCTCTGTTCCTGGGCCGTCTAGCCAGGACTCGCAAGGGCAAGCGAATTTTCAAGGTGTGATAAACAAACAAATACCACGTAGTTCACTCCAAGGGGGGAGAGGGCGATGTTTGGTCATCAATATCAACATCTTTTGTATCAAATAATCAGTTTAATCATTTATCAGATCATTGTGAGACAATTGATTTTCCTATGAAACACACGGCCGAATCAAAAAAAATCTGTGCAGGTTCCCGTAGATTTGCAACAAATTCATGCAATTATTAGTCAAGACGAGTTGTGACCAACCTTACATGCAGTAAATTTGGACCATAAGTCATTCACTTTGTTCTTTGATTCTGGTAGTCCACGTAATATCATGGATTTAAGGACTCATCATTTACTCTTTTCAAATTTCCCTATAGAAAAGTCCGGAATAAGGCTCTCAGGCATAGGGAATAATGAATTAAATGTTGTGGGCGTAACTCATGTACAGTACAAGGTCGGTAAGCGCACGTTTGCTGATACCTTTGTCGTTGTACAAAACATTAATATGTATCCCGCAGTAATTATCGGATACCCGTCTATGGGCACTCAAAATATTATCTTAGCACCTGCAAAACACGGCGTGTATATCAAAGGGAAATTCTATAGGTCTTCTAATACCCTAAAATCAGTTTTAGATAATAAAGAGACAGACAGAGTTGTCACTTACATTACAGAACCAATCACCTGTCTCATGAACCAAGAAATAATAAAGGCAACCCAACAGAACTCTTGCTCACCCGTAATATCAGCTTGCACGCAAACTCTCGAGCCTAACGTAACTTCAAACATATTAGTGCGTGTAAAGAGAACCTTGTCAGGATCTGAAACATTAATCCTTTCCGAAACTCTGAAAACACACGGATTATCCGTCACACAAGCCATTTATACAGTCGGCTCACAACAACAATGTAACATCGAAGTCTGTAATCATTTGAATACCACTTTAGTAATCCACAAAAATCAACATATCTTGGATGCCGAAGTTTATAAACATCGCATTCTTACCGTAGCTGAGATAAATCACGCTCAATCAGTTGCGGATGAACCCCTTTTGCAATCTATAAAGAACAAAATCAATAAGGACATTCAAGAAGAAGAAATTCAGCAGAAATTTTTGAATCTTTTAACTAAATATCATGATGTTTTTTCCACTACGGATGGAACCTTAGGAAAAACGGATGTCATCGAGCATCAAATAAGGCTCAAGGACAAACAGAAAGTAATCTATGCACCTTCGTACCGACTTCCTATGAAATTTCAGAATGAGATAACAGAGGAAGTAGGTAAAATGTTAAAAGAAGGAGTCATTAGGAAATCAAACAGCCTTATAATTTTCCGTTAATAGTAGTACCGAAAAAAGATCGAACTTGGCGGATATGCGTAGATTTTCGTCGTTTAAATGAAGAAACAATCCCTGACAGATTCCCAGTACCATGTACCGATGATATCCTATCCCTACTAGGTCAGAACAAATATTTCACAAGCTTAGACTTACTAAAAGGATTTCATCAGATTCCGTTGGAACAAGAGAGTATCCCATACACTGCCTTCAGCACAGCCAGGGGACATTATGAATTTTTGCGTATGCCTTTTGGTTTACGTTGTGCTCCTATAACTTTTTACTCGTATGATAAACATCGTGTTTGGAGACTTGTTAGGAGATATCCTAGCCTACATGGACGACCTAGTAATCTTTTCCAACACATTAGAAGAACATTTACGTAAATTAGAGTTAGTGCTACAAAGATTAAGGCAGCATAATTTAAGGGTAAAGATAAGTAAGTGTGAATTTTTTAAAACAGAACTAGTCTATTTAGGTTTCACGGTTTCTAGTGAAGGTCTTAAAGTCGTCCATGATAAGGTGTCGGCTATCCGTAACTTTCGATACCTACTAACGTCAAGGGAATACAGCAATTTTTTAGGCTGTAGCGGCTACTACCGCCGCTTTATACGCAACTACTCAATCATAGCCGCTCCCCTAACCGATCTTATAAAAAAGGGCGTAGATTTCGTATGGTCTGAAATGCATCAACAGGCGTTCGATAAATTGAAAGATGAACTGTGTAGTTCTCCTATCTTGAAATTTCCTGACTTCGGTAAGGAATTTTTCATAGCAACAGACGCCTCAAGACCTAGGAGTAGGTGGGGTATTGCTTCAACAATATGATAAACAGTTTTTCCCTATAGCTTTTTATTCACGTAAACTGAGACCTTCCGAAAGTAAATATGCAGTAATAGACAAGGAAGGGCTCGCTATTGTTAATTCACTCGTGCACTTTAAATTCATAATATACGGTTATCCCGTCAAGGTTCTCACTGATCATAAGCCCCTAACCGACTTCTTTAAAGGCTTTAGTCACAGCCCCAAGCGAACTCGGTGGCACATGATCATTCAGGACTTTGGCGCGAGGATCGGGTATTTACCTGGGAAAGCAAATATCATTGCTGACGCATTATCACGCAACCCCTCTTCATCTTGTACCGAGCCATTAGCTGAATTAATAGATATCTCAACCTCCACGCCCATTGTTAAAACTATATCTGAACAGGAAGATCTGGGCTGGAGTGCTGAACTATTACAGACAGAACAAAGAAAGGATCCGCAAATAGAAAAAATCATCATTGCGTTAAACGGAAATCCGAAGGAAAAGGAATACTAAAGTATAAGCAGCAGAATTATATCATACAGGACAATATCCTGTGTAGATCCGTGACGAGGAAAACCCGCAACACACCGCAGTTGAATAACAACCAGGTGGTGGTGCCTATCTCACTCATACCCACTTTCTTAAAATGGTTGCATGAAAATCCACTGCACGGACACCCGGGTTATACCTTGATGTCACAGAAAAGCCAAATCCTTATTTTATTGGCATACGATGCTTATAGATATAAAAAAGCACATAGCAAATTGTCGCACTTGTCAAGAATACAAAGGGCACACGAAGACACCTGTCAGCCTAGGGGCTTACCCCGTGCCAAATCAACCCTTTGAAAGAGTACATTTAGATTTATTAACAGGATTTTACGAGTCAGACAGAGGAAATAAGCACCTCCTAGTAATTATAGACGCTTTGACTCGATATACAGAACTTATAGCGCTTAAAACAAAAACCGCGGTCGATGCGCTAGGAAGTTTTACGAGTGCTACATTTGTAAACATGGATTCCACACATCATTATCTCAGACTCGGGCGGGGAGTTTCAATAATCATTTCCTTAACTCCTTGTGCGAATTCCTTTGTATAAAGAAAATCAATACCATGATCTATCACCCAGAGTCTAATGGGCTAGTGGAAAGGGCAAATCGTAAGGTTTTAAACATTTTAAGGGTCACCTTAGGGGGGGCAGACCCCAACTGGGACATTGCCATACCTGCGGTACTAAGCACACTTAATCACTCGTATCATGTGTCTATTAAAATGACACCGCACGAGGCACTGTACGCCTTTCCACATCTTAAAGCCTACAACTAATTTATCAAATCCTCTAAAGGATGTTATGGATGCAAGCATAAGGATGTTATGGATGCAAGCATAAGCCCGAACGCCTTTCCACATCTTAAAGCCTACAACTAATTTATCAAATCCTCTAAAGGATGTTATGGATGCAAGCATAAGTCGATATAATATAATTCGTAAGAATCTAGAAGAAGCACAGATCATAATGAAAAAAAATCATGATAAAATAGCTAAGCCAACTAGAACATATGCCGTGGGCGATCAGGTATACATACAAGTATACGTACGTAAAGGTTTAAATTATAAACTGACACCTAAGTTTGAAGGCCCGTTTAACATTTTAGAAAATTTAACGGCCAATAGAGTTAGGGTTCAAAAATGTTTATCCAAACCCACTGATGTGAGAATAGTCCCATTGGCACATATCAGAATCTAAAGAAAGGTAGATGGAGTGAGGGAAAAAATGGTTGTATTTATGGAACTTGTATAATAATTTTTTTTTTTTAAATATATATATCTATTAATCATATTGTATGTAAACCTATTCTTTTACGCAAGTTATTACATATGTTTTACTCATTGCAGGTTTCAAAAATGAATCTGTTATTGTTAGGAGTGATATTGTGTATTCAGACATCTTTGTTGTATGGAAAGAGCGCTAGGACGAAAGAAATAGAATTTAATCATGGCTCGATTATCGAGAGAATAGATGATGTATTCATCGTATCAAGTAATATTGTTATAGAAGTAGATATGCATGCGATTTTCTTGCCTGAAGATGACGTCCTTAACTTAAAGAATGACCTGATGAGGTGCTATTTCGCTTAAGGAAATGCACGAACGTAATTTTCATGCTAACTCAGAGATTTCGCTAGCTCAAACACTAAGCGTCGCGGAAATGTTGTCTTATGACATACAAAATAAAACGCCGAGGCAGAAGAACTCGCTCGTGACCTGCTGATGTGGTCTGTGCGGCACAATACTCTTGAACGCCGCAACCCGCTTATTCTGGCTGGACTAAACATCTTAGGATCAGTTGCGAATCTAGGCTTAGGAATCTCAAATCGCCTTAAGATAAATAATCAAAATAAAAGAATTGAGTTTTGCAACACAAAACAGAATTGGCTTTGTCTGAACTTCGCAGCCAGTTATCTTCGATCAATCAAATAATGAGTATCGTTAATGAACATTCAAATAATATCGATCAGGTCATGGAAGTTCAACATTTGCTGGCTACGTTAGCTTACTATAGTTCGAAAATAGATCATATCCGTGTGAAAATATCACATTTTATTGAAAAGTCAAAAGATTACGTAGAAGCAATTACGTTAGCAACAAAGGGTGTGTCTCCTCACCTCATGCCTATTAAGATCTGACGTTAACTTTGGAAAACGGGACGGGAGAAACTAGGTTATATTCCTTTATTAGACGCCCATAAAGTAGAGTTCTATTATAGCCTAATATCAGTCAGCGTTGAAAATTATAGAATTATGATCACAATTCCTTTTGATTCTTCCGATGCTTGGCAATCATACAAAATAGCACCGTTTCCTACTTTCATGACGAATAACTCAAATCCAGTAATATCCAATTTAACGGGGCATGTACTGATTTCTTCTGATAAGAAATCATTTACAGTCATTAAAGACTTAGATAAACTCACTCACTGTTCAGAAGCCATGAATAATAAAATTTGTACAGCTGACTCTTTTGAATTCTATCCTATATCAACGGATTCATGTGAGTTAGGCATAGTGCTAAACGGCTCTCTCTCTCATACAAGCGAAGGTTGTCTGGGGAAACTTTATCCCTTTTACGGTAATAAATTCAATTACAGGATGAATAATGGTTCCTGGATCCGTTATGATAAAGCCGGATTCGACGTAGTGTGTCCGGACGGTACCACCGCCCATGCCCCTATCTTTGTAGCAGCCGATGGTTGTACGGGGACATCTACAAACTACACCGTCAGAGGGGTCAACACGATAATACGTGAGAAGGCGTATTTCGCGAACTACACGTGGGCATCCACAATCATCCCGTCGCTACCTCTCCCATACAACGCGCGAGTGGCTCATCGTTTGACGCAAACTGGCTGAGATGACCCACGCGTCACCGACTTATGCAGGTGGAGAAATCTTCGCTACTACATTCTGCTAGCCGTGTTCAGCGTGACGGCCATATTGGTTATCGCCGTCAACATCTTTGCTTGGCGTAGGCTGAGGCGTAAACAGAAGGATCTCCAAGGGAACGTATTAGCCCGTTTAGATGACGTACCCGTTAAACTCAAGTCGTTTGAGTTTAGGGCCGCCTGAACCTGGCCACTTCAGTTCATGCCTAGGGAATTGTCTGGAATTGTGTTGTGTGTGAAAAGCGGTCCGTATGCTGGCAAAAATGTAGGACAAGAAAGACTCACGCCTTTGCATTGAACAGTTAAAGTATCCCAGGGCTCCATGGGCACCTAATAAAACATTATAGCCAATATTATACATATATATTCCTAAAGGTATTTTTCGGGCACCTAATAATATATCAGCCCTATATATTGCATTTCTGCAGAATTACATAGTTATACTATTATACCATGTACAATTATATTTTATATTACAAAGAGTGTCAAGTACTCTTTAACAATTATCCATGATCATGCTATAATCATTATTTAGTAACCATTATTCTTAATCAGGTTACCTGTTATCATATTAATCATGTATACATGTTAATCTTTTGATTTTTACCTTTTTATTATTTTTGGGTACCTAATCATTATTATTACCAAACATGGATCTATATTTTCCATGCATTTATCTTTGTT
The DNA here is from genome assembly GCF_015104395.2 of Macrobrachium nipponense. Classification (NCBI taxonomy): domain Eukaryota; kingdom Metazoa; phylum Arthropoda; class Malacostraca; order Decapoda; family Palaemonidae; genus Macrobrachium; species Macrobrachium nipponense. The sequence continues at coordinate 69,609,261 of NC_061100.1, forward strand.
TATGAATATGTCAACAAGGGTATGTAACAGAACCTTTTTATGCATTTAATCACTTATTATGTTATACCTAGACGTATGTTACGAGCACGCTCCTATGAACAATGTTTAAAGTAATTTTTTTTTTTTGTTATTCAAGGCTTGAATAGGTAGCAGTCCGAGCCTAATGTAATAAATACATTTATTAAATTTACAAGATCTGTAAATATAAACCCATGACCTGAGGTCATGGCATTAGGAGGGTCCTACGTGACCAAAGCAGATCTAGATTACGCTATGCGCTGTCTGCAGTAGCCTGGTCTAGCTCAGAGCTTTGTCAACATTTTATGTTTATGATAACTTTGCACAACAACTTCCATGGGAAGCGGTTGACCTGTTAACCTACGCCGGAAACTTGTAACTTCCGAGCCGGCGGACTACGTATGTTTTTTATATGAATTGCTGAGATAGCTAATGTTCCGCTATCGACGCGATGCTTTAGAATGGCAGTTCCGCGCCAACCATCAAACATATCGGTCTTCCGACCGAGCTGCATCTCCTAGTATGGAGTTACAGAATAAAGTTGTTATCTTTGTTCAACTTGTCTGTTTGAATCATCTCCTTTAGTTAAGAAAGAACCACTCTACTAAGATATCCAAGGGAGATGAGAGGAACCAGAAATACTTACGAATGACAGTCGTAAGGAGAACACAAAAAAGTCTATCGCCAAGCGATGAGACTTACATATATAGCCTACGTCCCTGACGTCACGGCAGAAATTAAAAACTCGCGGCAATCGCCGATTGGGTAGTCAGGTGCACCACCTGTGCGCCCTCTACCCAGGTACGTAGAACCGTTCCAACTATTCCTCAGATCTTCCCTGCCGCCGCATCGGTGACATCGTTGGAAGTTCGCTCGCTTGGCCCGTGTTTCTTCAGTTATTTGGGGAAGTACACTTTGGCTTTGGCTTTCGCTTGTTGGGTACATGTGGATCATCTTAATAATGATGATGGATCATAATGAATGATGATGATAAGAATGTTTGATTTAGAATATTATTGCTTTGACTCTTGCTTATCCTTGATCTCTCTTTTGCATTTTCCAAACAATGTCTGACTCTGCTTCGAGAGTAAGAATGTGGGTGAGAGGATATAATTCTCGGCTTGCTAAAACCTCAATAAATCCTTATTCTATCTATTTCAGTTAAGAATAGTCGTAAGAGGCAAGAGTGGTGAGTTGGATGATATGAGAAAAAATGTTTTCTTTTACCTGAATGTGACTGGATATTATTGCTATGTGCGAAAGCTTGAAAATAATAATAAGATCACGAGAACGAAGAGTATGTCTCGCTCTCCTATAAATATTCAAGTGATCATATTGATCCTGCTTCCGTAGTAATAGTTCCTATTCCCCCTACTGATACAGGTGTTTGTCCAACTTTAGAGGACATGATAACGACCATTCAAGCCCTTAGTAAAGGCCCCTGTAGAAACAGGGAGAAATCATGGTCGAATGTGAGAGATCTTAAAATCACAAGTTACAGTGTTAAAATCAATGCAAGTGTAAGTGCAGTGGAGGGTGCGACCGCTTGGACCTGTCGTGCTCCTAGTCCTAGACCTCTTCCAAGCTCACCAACCCCTGTGAGAAGGAAAGTCGACCGACAAAGGGAGGCAAGAGGCATTAGCTCCCGAGCGGCCGTCCCCTCGAGCGTACCTGTTGACGATCCCCAGGACGCTCACCCTCGCCATTGGAAAGGCGAGGTTTAAGTGTTTTATTCGTCGTCTGACGACGCAGTACTCAGACAAGGCTGGACGCTAGGCTTCATAGGCTGGACGCCAAGACGCCAAGCGTCGAGAATTGTAGGCTGCAACTCCGGATCTCTTTGTTTTCAGATACTTGCTCTCCTGCCAATATAAGACGCAAGATGTCGCCACGGCGGCTGTCACTTTGGCAGGAGGTAAGGAAGTATCGGACGAAGAGAGACTTTCGGTGCTTGTTGCAACTCCTGACCGCTCCCCTTTCGACTCCGATGCTTGCTCTCCTACCAAACTAAGACGCAAGATGTCGCACAGGCGGCTGTCGTCTTTGATAGGAGGAAAGGAAGTATCGGACGATTGGATGCCTTCAGTTCATTCTCCAGCCCCTCCTGCGGTGTGACATTCGTCTTCAGGACGTTTCGTCTCTAGCCGAACACGATGGAGAGAGAGATACTGAGGTGTAGGCTTCCCCAACTGTCCCCAGCAGCAGGAAGCAGTCTCCAAATCGATCTTCAGCCCCCTGGGTGGATCGCTGGACTGCAGTTTTAAGGAAGCTGTCTACAACTCGGTCTTCAGCCCCCTGGGTGGATCGCTGGACCGTAGTTTTTCCTTACTTCAAGATTTGCAGCAGAAGCTCTCCTCTTTAATGCAATCTTATCAAGACCCCTTAAAAGACAGACATCCAGTAGAGCAGGACGCCAAGCGTCAAGAACTGCCAGGATGTAGTCATTGTAGCAGCCAGGCATCGAGAAAAGCGTGCTACAACTCCTGAACGCTTCTCTTTCGACTCCGAAGCTTGCTCTCCTACCAAGCTAAGACGCAAGATGTCGCACAGGCGGCCGTCGTCATTGGTAGGAGGAAAGGAAGTATCGAACGATTGGATGCCTTCAGTTCATTCTCCAGCTTCTCCTGTGGTTTGGCATTCGTCTTCAGGACATTCGCCTCTAGCCGAACAGGATGAAGAGTGATATTGATGTTGCGGCTTCCCCAATCTGTCCCCAGCAGCAGGAAGCATTCTCCAAATCGGTCTGCAGCCCCCTGGGTGGATCGCTGGACTGCAAATTTTCCTTACTGCAAGACTTGCAGCAGAAGCTCTCCTCATTAATGCAGTCTTATCAGCTGCTACAAGCAAGACAGCATACGTCAAAAGCTGGGACGAAATGCTGGACGCCAGGACTTAAAACGTCAAGGTTCTCAACACCTAGATGACAGACGTCAACATGCTGGAGAACAGGATGCCGAGCATCAAGAGCCTGAACGCTAGGACGTCATGCCTCTAAAAGCTGAACGCCAGGACATAGTGCATCAAGGTTTTTTCAGCACCTAGACGACAGACGTCAATATTCTGGGCAACAAGACGCCGAGCGTCAATAACCTGGATGCCAGGACGTCAGCAGTCGAGATTCTGGACGCCAGGCGTCAATATTCTGGACTCCAGAATGCCAGGCGTCAAGATGCTAGAAGCCAGCTGGACGCCAGGACGACAGGCGTCAAGAGGCTGGACGCCAGGCATCAAGATTCTGGACTCCTGGACACCAGGCGTCAAGATTCTGGAAGCCAGCTGGACGCCAGGCGTCAAGAGGCTGGACGCCAAGACGCCGAACGTCAAGTATTTGAACAGCAGGATGCCAAATGTCATGAAGTTCGACACCAGGAGGCCGAGAATCAGGATTCTCGACGCCAGGACACTGGCAGGCGTCAAGAAGATTCTTCGGAAGCACGGACAAAGCATGACATCGCTACGTCAGTTATGGGTCGATCAGAAGAAGGGAAGGATGACCCCCCTCCCTCTCCTTTTCGTCCAATGAAAGACTTTTCTGACGAAGAGGATCAGAGAGATCTACAGCCTTTGTCAGGCTTGAAAAGACTTATGAAAGTTTTTCATGGAACTTTTTCTGGAAAACTTTTTTCCAGCTGCCCCTCATTCCCCGCCTTCAGAGTTCTCTCGAGAGAAGGCAACTGAGAAGTCTGACTTTACAAAGATGGTGTTATCACGCCCTCCGAAGAGAGCGTTGAAAATTAGGAAAGAAGGGATGTATACGAAGAGAGACCAAGGAAAGACAGCTTTCTCATTTCCTCCGGCCAGATTAGCATCCAGATCTAGCATCTGGTATGATACTGGAAAGGCTCTCGGTCTGGGAGTTCCCGCGTCTTCCCAAGGGGACTTCTCGAGTATTGTGGACTCTTCTCGTCGGACGGCCATGGGAAAGACGAAGGTTTTTTGGTTACCTCTGAAATGGACCACCTCCTCAAAAAGTCTGTTTTTAGAGCTTTTCGAGGTATTTAATTTTCTTAGACTGGACTCTGTGATCTTTGGGGAAGAAAATAGAAACCTTCAAATCTGCTGATACAGAAGAGCTTGTTCACCTGATGTCTTGTATTGACAAAGCTCTTCGAGACGGGTCGAACGAACTAGCGGCTTTTTTCTCTGCAGGATCCTGAAGTAAAGAATCCAAATGTGTTCTTTCCTTTCGAATGGGGTCACACCCATTCAAAATGCGGAACTGCTGTTTGCATTGGACCTGTTTTATGCGCTCTTTCAGCACAAGAGTTGGTGATTTAGGTCCACTCTGCCTTAGCCCAAAAGGCCACGCATGACTTAATATCGAGAATCTCCGATAATTGTTTTTTTTTACGATAATCGGGTACCTCGCTGAATGCTCAAATTCCTGGAATTTCTAGCATTTGCAAGAAGGATTGCTACTGAAGTAAAGAATATCTCTCAGTAGACGACCAACCCTGGAATACAAAAGCGAACATCCAGTTTGGCTTGAATTTTCGTCTTGGGGTTTTCTGTTTTTTCACGTTTGAAGCTTTCCTTAAGGGAAGACTTCTCCTTCACTCTCTTGGCTAGAGAAGGAAGTGTTTATATTTCCAATCCTTATTCTCATTCCTCGAAGGGAAAAGAATTTAGGATGGAAGTCGTTGTACAGAAATCTACAAATATACGTCGTATATTACCCTCGAGACATGATTCAGTTAAGCAGTTGAATTGTCCGGGGGGTAGTCACATACCGTAATTAATTTCTATGGTTTGTGACCGGGAGACTAATATCCTAATAAAACTGCAACTCGGGACTGTCTGCATCCCAGGAGTTACCAGTTTCGATTTTTAAGATACTAATGGTATGGTCATGACAACACCACCTCAGTTTTTTGTATTTACCGAAATTCATTTCGTTTAAATATAATTGCTCGAGCATAAGAGATTCCTTTTTTAACGCTCGATTATTCTAGCTGAACGCATTCCTTCAAGGGATGGATTCCTGGCAACTCAGGATAGCTAGAGAGCAAGGACTAAATGAGTAGGGTACTGCAGAAGACACCCCAGTACTAGCTGGCTCTCTGTGATGCACGCTGGGGTTATGTCTCTCTCCCCTACAATCATTGACTACCGAATTTTTTCTCTGTCCAACAATATCGGGCTTAGGTCTCTGATTAATAAGGATTCTCGCATATATGAATGACACCTTCTGCATCCCCTTGGATATTGCGAGAACTTTCAACAGAGATATATATTCTAGACTTTTTCATCTTTATGTTTACCGCACGGTAACAGAAGTCTTTACTAGTCTCCCACTGCATGGCATTGCGGGAATGCAGAATGTTTTTCTTCAGACATCTGAGTTTGTCTTTATAATATTTTTTATTCGGAGGGGTGCAATTGTTCATTGTTCACCCCGAATTGACAGATATATACAGAAGACATAGCCTGCTCCCTGACCTGCCAGCTCTACTTCCATATGATCATCCCACGAGAAGTAGTACTTCCCTGTGTTTTTCATTACTGGAAATCGCTCCGCTTTCATTACATCAATGAAATAGCTGTTAGCGTTTTCAGTCCTTTATAAGCACAGGTTCAGAATCTTGAGAATCCTTCTCTCGATTCGGCTGTGAAGACGTAGGTTGCATACACTTTCCACCTTAGTCTTCAATGAAACATAGTTGTTTTTCTTCTTAGCTGAGATTCAACTACTATGAGAATATCTTGCCATTAAGGACCTCGGTCTCTAGAAGGCAATTGACTTTCGCCTATTGGGCACATGCCTTAAGAGAATCATTACTTCGTTAAGAGATTTACCACCTCGCCGTTCAGCATCAGTGACAAAAAAATAGACAATTTGTATTGTCTCTCGGCATAACCCTTTAAAGGCAAAGATCACGTGACTTTCTCAGATGCTTAGACAACTTGCCTCACAACGCAGTCAATTGGCAGCTGTCAGAGCGCCCGAGTCAGTTAACGGTCTATGCTGCGGACTTAGTAGGTTGTTCCAGAACAATCATTACTTAATCCTAATAGATTGTCCCAGTATCCATACCCTGGACACCCCCATGGAGTGTCGCTGTCTTATGTCCTATCCATTGCCGAGAAGAAGAATCTTCACTGCAATAGGATAGGAGAATAAGAGACTCTTCGCTGCAAACTTTAAGAGAAGTCGTAAAGTTACAACCTCAACCATTAAGCGATACATAACTAGGTTCACAGATGTCTTCAATGACAGGAACTTAAACGTGTCTGAACATAAAGATCTCCAAGACCTTCTCAGATCCTTCGACACTACTAAGGCGAGACTACAGTCCCCTCCAGCATGGAATCAGGACGTAGTCCTGAAGTTTCTCATGAGTGATAGGTTCGAACCTTTATAGGAAACATCATTTAAGGACCTCACCATGAAAACTCTCTTCTTAGTTAGTCTAGCAACAGCGAAAAGAGTCAGTGAAATGCCTTCAGCAAAGCTGTAGGTTTCAGACAGGGCAATGCTATCTGCTCTCTACAGCGGGGTTTTCTAATGAAGAACGAACGCCCTTCTCAGCTCTGGACCAAATAGTTTTAGATTCCAAACCTGTCGGATCTCTCAGGTAAGGAAGTAGAGAGAGTTCTTTGTCCGGTAAGGGCCCTGAGGCATTATCTGGAAAGAACGAAGCATTTACGTGACCATTCAGAGGAACTTTGATGTTCAGTCAAGAAGCCCTCTCTGCAAATGTCAAAGAATGCGCTATCCTTTTTTATAAGGCATTTAATCAAGGAAGCACATTCAGCATGTAATGAAGTGGATCTCAGGCTACTGGAAAGTGAAGACTCATGAGGTTAGGGCCGATGCAACCTCTGTAGCTTTTAATCAGAATAGATCCCTTCAAAATATCCTGGATGCAACCTTTTGGAGAACCAAATCAGTATGAAGACTGCTACGCGTTGGGACAGTTCGTAGCAGCTCATCCAGTAATGGGACAAGGGTCTACCCCTGAAATCCCATAAACCAATACCCTTGTTCTTACCTTGGGACTATTGGTATTTTGTGGTTGTTTGTGGAGACTGGACGCAGTCTCCCACAATCATTGATCCTTAGTCAGGTGGTCAACTTGTTCCTTGGTAGCGCCCCGAACAAGGGTATTGTAGGGAGTCTAGTCACATAGAGGTTTAACCGGTTGACAGTCTCCAAGAGGTCTTCAGCCCCCTGAGTGGATTGCTGGATCTCATAAGGAAAGCAGACATAATGAATCAGGATATCATTGAAGTCAGCTTCCTTAACAGGTACGAACCCGTAAGTTTGTTTTGATTAACTCTTATGTCAGTTCCAACGATGATAGCTGTCTCTGACCCTCCACCAAAGGTGTCAATCAGCTATATATATTACTACCAGGTGAGTTAGATGTTTGAAAATGTTATTTTCATGATAAAATAAATTTTTGAACATACTCACCTGGTAGTTATATATAATTAAATTCCCACCCTCCTCCCCTCTAGAGACTATGGGCATGGAAGATCTGAGGAATAGTTGGAACGGTTCTACGTACCTAGGTAGAGGGCACACAGGTGGTGCACCTGACTACCCAATCGGCGATTGCCGCGAGTTTTGAATTTCTGCCGTGACGTCAGGGACGTAGGCTATATATATAACTACCAGGTGAGTATGTTCAAAAATTTATTTTATCATGAAAATAACATAAATCGGGGATTCAGCCATAACAGACTCTTTGCAATGGTTTACAATGTACTTGTCGTTACCCAGTTTTTCCAAAGACTTGTATGTGTGTTTGGACACATTCCTGAGGAGAGAGGCTTCACCGGTGGTGACAACAGTTCGGGTAGAATAATTAAATGAATTTTTAATAGTGACACCGAAAAGACCATTCATTATGATTTTGATGGTGTTCCTCTTGTCCGGATCGGTCTCTTTAGCACTCCTTTCAGCATTCTCCAGAATATATTCCCTCAAATAAAAATCCTGTTTGAATTTGTACACTTTCCTTATTACATCAACTTCGAGACCGAGCCTTATCAACGTTTGTAATAAGGGAAGACAGATCAAGTGATTACGCATGGGTAAATGTGTACCCGTCAACTTAACATTTTTCTTGGGTAGCTTCACCTTGAACTTATTCATTGGGTTTTTACTATAGGGCGATAGATTCTGGTGAGTCACATTCATGTGATGAATGGCGAGAGGGAGATCATCCGTCTGTAGAGCAACATCCCGTCTAATTGGTTTGGTATCGAGCAGTATGAAATAACCGTATTCACCCTGTGAATCAATGGCGGTAATATCTCTAGCGACAAAACTTTCTAATTCGACAGGGGAAAGTTCAGTTATTTCACCCAAGGGCATTTTGTATTTACTCATAACTGTGGGATACAAACTGGTGAAATCAACGTATAATATATACGATTGAGGATCACCCACCCTAAAACTGGGATTTAACTCTGGATTATTAGCTACGCATTGCCTTCGAACTAGACTACAAAAACCGCTGCGGATGTTTTTACAAATTAATTGATAGAGTTCACCATTCGAAATGAGGGGGAGACGAATTTTAGAGGAATATAGGAAAGCATCGAGTGAGAGAGAGGTAGAAGTCAGGTAACGGGCGGGGTCTAGTCCGAATTGCGCCATGGCAGCCTTCCTCCAAGCTAAATAAACGTCGGCTAATAATCCCACATCCATTAACAAATACAAAATGGTGTAATCTAGAAGATTGGTGCAATTAGCGGCATTCCAAACCTTGACAACGTGTGCATAGCCCCCGCCGGAAAGGGTTTCTCCCGTAAGTTCCGAATCGAAACACTCTCGAGAAGGGATGCCAGGCTTTCGCAGGATATTGAATCCCGTCACATAATCATAAGGGTAGTACTGTTTACCCGTACCCAAAACTAAATCGAGACAATCCCGAGAATACTGGGTTAATAACTGTCGTGCGATTTTGAGGGAACCTTTCTATTTGATATGACTCGAGGCGAGACTAGAAAGGGTCCCCCTAATCACGTTGTTGCTATCCACGAATCTCAGATTGCCCGATCTGGCCGAGTAAAATTTACTACCCTCGCATTTCAGAATTTCAAAATCATGCTGAGCCCCCACCTCTTTCAAGACCAGGGCGATGTCATATGACAAATTGTGTTCGAACACTGTTAAAGTTGGCTCCTTAAATTGCATATTCAAATTACACTGTTGACACAATGCACACGCAAAGCTGTCCTGTGCCACAAAATGAGCGTGATGTCGCATTTTCGTGACTCCAGCCTTGAATTCGACGTTACATCCTTCGCAATGAGTGCTCGCTTCAAACTTATGGGTGGATTCAGGAGTCATATGTAAAGGATAATCATGCATTCGTTCACGCAATAACGCCCAGTCCCCGTTCATGTTCTGCAAACAATCATCAACGCATTTCTCTCCGTGACTTAGTCTATGGGTACAATATTCCCCCGTTCTACCGTCAACGATCACGTAGCAGTAAGGGAAAGCTTTCTGCCGAGATACTATTCTCGGATCGTCTTCTCCGGTCTTCGGTTGAATATTATACGCCTCAAAATCCAGGAAAGCCATGTGCGAGATTGGCAGCAGAGCTTTAACTTTAGTAAACTGTTTAAATTGGCCGGGTTCTGGGTATTCGACAGTGGTTCGAGCAGTACAGGCCTGTGTGCGTGCCTCACGGATGGTGGGACTATTAAACAAAGTCAAACAATTGTAACACATACCACCCACGTGCTCAATCCCCCGCCCCTGCTTGAATCCGTGTCGGAACTTCTTCACAAATGCCAACATATCCTTAATCAACGCGACATGGTCGTCAGTGATTAATAACAACGTGACCAAATGAGGGCTTTGGGGGTTACTACCTTTCCTCGCCAGATGTACCGTCCAATGTTTTTTCTGCTGTTTCCCCATGACTAATTCACATAATTTATATAGATATATGTTGAGGTTATTCCCCTTTTCTAATGTTTTGAAAGAGTCATGGGTCAACGGCATATCTGGCGAGTGTTTGATATTAAATTGTCCCCTCCCCATCCTCCTCATTAAGACACGAGGAAGGTTGTTAATACGTGTGGGAGGGTTATCCCGGAGTACAACGTACGCTTCTAACGCTGTAACGACACAGTTGTACCCGGACTGAATATTGATAACCTGATCACTACCGCGGACTCCCTTGGGATACACCTGGAAGTTATTAATATTCACTAACTCACGCTGCGTGATATGAAGTTCAACCCTATCCAGCGAGGTCATACACCAACCCGAACCCTCAGTACGGTTGAGTCTTTCTTCCAAGTTATTAGCTATTAACTCAATAGCCTCCTCCAGGGAGTCATAGATCGAGTCAATCGTAGTGAGGGTGGGTGGAGTACATACATAGAAAGCACTTTTTTCATTCATGTCGTCTAGCATCCTCACACTAGTGATAATAACGCACAAGTATAGCATAGCCGAGTGAATACCTCTTTCAAGGAAGTTACTGTGCACATCTTCGTGTAATCGGGCTATGCTACTACTTAACTTCATTGCCACGTCAATGTGCGACCCTACTGCAGCCGCATAATGAATGGTACTCACTACCTTATTACCCTCCGTTCTTTCCCTCGTGAGTGAAGATCCCCTTCTGGTCCCTACACCTCCACCAACGCGCGATGCTTCATTATTATTATTACTCCCCATCAAATCTTCATCTAATGGGAAGTTTTCAGCGAAGGGATCTGTAAAGATCATTTTAAATAAGCACCGGAGTGAATGTGTATTAAAATAATAATAATAATAATAATAATAAGAATAATAATAATAATAATTAATAATAATAATAATAGAATAATAACTTCAAAAACCGCAATGATAATAATAATAATAATAATAATAATAATAATAATAATAATAATAATAATAATAATAATAATAATAATAATAATAATATTTTACCTGGATCGGAGGGTGGTGAGGATGATTCATCATGGCGGTTAGAGGCTTGGACATTTTCTTTAATGACGTGACAATCTGTGTGATAACAAATTCATGAATATGGTGTGACATAACATGAACGTGGAGGTTTTTATGTACATATATTATAAACCCGATGCCCATTGTTAGTCATACAGTCTACATTCAACATGTGTAGCGATCACATCATATACGTGAATAGCAATGCCTGTATAGGTACATTTCCAGAAAATCGGGCGTGTAAATTTACCAATAGGTTAGCCATCCCTATATCATTACTGAAAGGAGTGGAATATGAAGTGGGGCTAGTGGGAGTCATTCTCCCGAAATTATATTACGCTATTAAACCAGGAGACGTTGATTTTACTATTCAATTTAATGCGATCTATAACGAGTCAGATGGGAAATGCGTTTATACGTATATTTATAAGTCCATTTCGGGTTTGTTGGGTGGTGATATGAATGTCATGACTACAGCATTTAATACGGAAATGATTGAACAATTATCTGAATTTTATGGAGAACATATTCGCAGAGCTATCCGCAGGGATGGTTTATTCTCATGGAATGATGACACGAAGAGAATGAGTATTCCACATATCGATGCAGGAGCAGCCAAAGTTGATATGATTGATTCAATTACGATTAAACTCAGTGCTAAAGCAGCTAATATGTTTGGTTTCAATGAAAAAGTCAGGTATTTAATATACAGTTCGGGTGCGTTGAGACCTCATCACGGTAGAAATATATTCCATCAAGGCGTTGAATACGTTTACCTGTATTCAGGTATTGTTCAACCTACCATCTTGGGTGATAAAATGGTTAATCTCTTTGACTGCTTCACGTTAGGATGTGCATGTGGTAAAGGTCCACATAATGCCCTTTATAAACCTTTAAATACCATTGACGTATTGGATTACATTACTATCGATGTCTCGGATCAGAACAGTGAAGAAATAATGTTTACTGAAAATGGGGTTCTATCATGCAGTCTGCATATAAGACCTAGATAAAACGCTATCAGAACTTTCTTAAAATACCATACGTGACATATACCCGTCATAGTATTTAACCGACATGGCTGGTGAACACACCATATATTTGAGCAGTCTCTGCTATTTAGACACGTATACCAAAAATACACCTTCGAAATTTGCCAATAGATTACCTACACCTATATTTTTACCTAATGGGGTTGAATATGAAGTAGGTTTAGCTTCAATCATGTTCCTGGGGAGTTATTACGCTATATTATCCAAAGATGATTTATTCACTCTCGAATTTATTACAGAGCGTCATAAACGTGATAGGCATACATATTTGTATAGACCGAGAATAGCAATGTTAGCGGGGGATATGAAGAGACTCGTGAGAGCTCTTAATAAGGACGTGTATGATTATTTGAAAGTTTCTTACGGCGATAATTTCATAAATTTTCTTAATAGTAACGGTATATTTCATTGGGATGAAGATTTAAGGAGAATTACTATACTACGTATCAAGAGAGTGAAATTGAGAACGGGGGACGTTAAAATTATATACGTCAAATTTAGCGGAAAAGCCGCAAAATTATTAGGTTTTCATATAAATACCGGTTATGAAATATATGGCGGGCGTGAACTGAATGAACACGTTTCCCTTGATTCTCTACCTGATAATTGTGGGGTAGATTATATATATGTGTATATGGATATAGTTCAACCGACGATTTTTGGCGGAAGATTAGTAAATATATTGGACTGTTTTACTTTAGCAAGTGGTAGAGGAAAAGGAATACATAATACAGTCTACAAATTGTTGAACACGAACATCTTGGATCAGATTTCTATTCTTATCACGGATCAAAATGGTCACCTTTTACATTTCACTAAAGACTCGAGTGTTACTTGCCTGCTCCGTATAAAACCAAGAGGAAAATTAGATGAATAGGTGCGTATATAATTCGATGTTCACCCTTGGCATTCCTTATTCGTGATCGTAACACCCTCGAGTGAACTAGAACTTGCGAATCAAGCTCCACTTAAATTGTTTGGGAATAGTACAAACAGTAAAATGAGAGTGTTATTCGCGCCTCCTTCAGAGGCGGAATTTAAAAAACTATTTTTATCAGACCCTTTATTAAGGAAAGGAGCGGGATTTGAGGATATTTCCGTTTTCTATCCCGGCCGCAGAAGGGGAAGCGGTTTTTTTTCGGCCATAAGTGGTATTGCACATAAAGTGCTTCCTTTTCTATTTAATGCCGCGAAACCTTCAGTTAATGAATTCGGTAGATCTGTGTTATCTGATATGGTAAACAGCGGTTTACCTTTAAAAGAATCCATAAAACGAAATGGTATAAGGGCCCTCAAAACTACTGGACAACGAATTTTAAGCGGTACTGGAAGGAGAAGGAGAACGTGACGGAAGAAAACAGTGAAACGATTAGTTAGACGGTCGAGTGTGGGAGGAAAGAAAAAACGGAGGAAGAGGAAGGGCACACGAGTTAAATCTAGGAGTAAATATAATAAGGACGTGTACGATCTTTTGTAACTCATTCATCAATTGACATTCGGCGGGTACGCACTCGTTCTACCCTTCATCTAAAATTATATAAACACAAAACATGGCTAGCGTAGTTCCTAACATACCCGGAACTGGTAATCAAGTTCCTGTTTCATCGTATATTGCGGGTATATCAGAATTGTTCCCGAATGTTAATAGACGGAGAATTATTGAAACTTCAATTAATTCAAAGGAAAGACTGGATTTTACACCTTGTAATATTTCCATAAATCAAGTTCTATCAGATAAATATATAGAATTTCGCATTTACCCTCTTACGCCGGAGCGGTAAATAAAAAAATGACTCCCGTATGCCGGAGGGGTTTGAGAGTGAGCGCAGAAGCGGAAAAAATATTTTTTTCAAAAAATCACAGCGCGCTTAGTTTTCAAGATTAAGAGTTCATTTTTGGCTCCTTTATTTTCATTGCATGAAGTTTAGTATGCAACCATCAGAAATGAAAAAAAATTATCATTATCATATATAAATAATGCGATATATGATAGCGCAAAAACGAAATTTCATATATAATTGTATTCAAATCGCGCTGTGCGCAAAACGGTTAGAGATAACAAGTTACTTCTTTTCGTTGTAATGTGCACTAAATTGCAATCATTTTGGTATATAACACATTGTAAAAAGACAAAAGCAACACAGAGAAAATATTATCACAAAATGATGCATGAATTCATAGCGCGCAGACGAGAAAAAATATTTTTTTTTTAAATTCACCATAAATCGAAATATTGTTATAGAGACTTGCAATTTGTTTCAAAATTAAGGTAAATGATGGAATATTATGATACTGTAAGAGTTTTAGCTTACAAATGCAGTTTTCGACCATTTCGGACGAGTCAAAGTTGACCAAATGTCGATTTTTTGTTTAATTTTTTATTTATATGGAAATATAAAAAAAATGAGAAATGCTACAACCTTCCAATATTTTTTGTTATTCCTGTTATTGCGCACATTTTCATATATAAAACTCTAAAAAAAAGCGTAATATGAAAAGGCACAAATATTAGGAAAATGTGACCTACGCGTTTCGGAGATTTTCGGCCGAGAATCGGCGCTCGGACGGAATAAAAATATTTTTTTCAAATATTCACCATAAAATGAGATATTGTTCTAGAGACTTGCAATTTGTTTTAAAGTGAAGATAAATTATTGAATATTACTAGACTGTAGGAGGTTTATGTTACAAATGCGTTTTTCGACCATTTCGGTTGAGCCAAAGTTGACCGATTGTATTTTTTTTCCTATTTATCGTACTTTATATGCAAATATTCCAAAAATGAGAAATGCTACAACCTTCCAATATTTTTTTTTATATTGTGCATGTTTATGCGCACATTTGTTCCCCCCATATATTAAAACAAAACTCTAAAAAAAGCGTAATATGAAAAGGCACAAATATTAGGAGAATGTGACCTACGCGTTTCGGAGATTTTCGGCCGAGAATCGGCGCGCGGACGGAAAAAAAATATTTTTTTCAAAAATTCACCATAAATCGATATATTGTTCTAGAGACTTGCAATTTGTTTTAAAATTAAGATAAATGATTGAATATTACTAGAATGTAAGATTTTTATGTTACAAATGCGTATTTTGACCTTTTCGGTTGAGTCAAAGTTGACCGATCATAGTTTTTTCGTACTTATCGTACTTTATATGCAAATATTTCAAAAATGAGAAATGCTACAAACCCCTTCCAATATTTTTTGTTATATTGTTGCATGTTTATGCGCACATTTCCATATATAAAACTCTAAAAAAAAGCGTAATATGAAAAGGCCCAAATATTAGGAGAATGTGACCTACGCTTTCCGGAGATTTTCGGACGAGAATCGGCGCGCAGAGGGAAAAAAAATATATTTTTCAACAATTCACCATAAATCGAGATATTTGTTCTAGAGATTTTCAATTTGTTTTAGAATTAAGATAAATGATTGAATATTACTATACTAAGATTTTTATGTTACAAATGCGTATTTTGACCTTTTCGGTTGAGTCAAAGTTGACCGATCGTAGTTTTTTTCGTACTTATCTTACTTTATATGCAAATATTTCAAAAATGAGAAATGCTACAACCTTCCAATATTTTTTTTTATATTTTGCATGTTTTTGCGCACATTTCCATATATAAAACTCTAAAAAAGCGTAATATGAAAAGGCATAAATATTAGGAGAATGTGACCTACGCGTTTCGGAGATTTTCGGCCGAGAATCGGCGCGCAGAGGGAAAAAAATATTTTTTTCAAAAATTCACCATAAATCGAGATATTGTTCTAGAGACTTGCAATATGTTTTGTTTTAAAGTGAATATAAATGATTGAATATTACTAGATTGTAAGATTTTTATGTTACAAAGGCGTTTTTAGACCATTTCGGTTGAGTCAAAGTTCACCGATCGTAGTTTTTTTCGTTCTTATCGTACTTTATATACAAATATTTCAAAAATGAAAAATGCTACAACCTTCCAATATTTTTTTTATATTGTGCATGTTTTTGCGCACATTTCAATATATAAAACTCTAAAATAAGCGTAATATGAAAAGGCACAAATATTAGGAGAATGTGACCTACGCATTTCGGAGATTCGCTGCTGAGAATCGGCGCACGGAGGGAATAAAAATATTTTTTTCAAATATTCACCATAAATCGAGATATTGTTCTAGAGACTTGCAATTTGTTTTAAAGTGAAGGTAAATGACCGAATATTACTAGACTGTAAGTAATTTGCTTACCCCCCAAAAAACCAATATTTAATATATATATATATTATTATAATATTATATATTAAATTATATATAGATATATATACTATATAGATCTATATAATATATATAGAGATAGATATATATATATATCTATAGAGATATAATTATATATAGAGATATATATATATAGATATATAATATATAATATATATATATAGTATATAGATATATATATATAGATATATATTAATCATAGATATATATATCGATAGCTTATATATATCTATATCTATGTGATATATAATATATAATAATATATAAGAGATATCGATATATATATATATAAGATATAGAATTATATATTAAGAGAGTATATATATATATCTATATAATGATACTATATAGATATATATATAGAGTATATATATCTAATATAGATTATATATCTAGATAAATATAATGATAGATTAATATATAGATAAGTATATATAATCGAGAATAGATTAAAGATATCTATTCATAGATATATAGTCTATAGAAGATAGATATATAATTTACAGATCTAGTATTAATATATGATAGATGAATCTAAGATAATATATAGATAGATTATATATAGATCTAATATATATATTAGCTATATGAATATATAGAAAGATATATATAATAAATATAAGGAGATTATAGATATCTAGAGATTATTATATTTAATCTATAGATAATATATAATATATAGAATTTAGATAGATTAATAATATATATAAGATTATATAATTAGACGATATTAGATAATAGATATAGGTAGATAAGATATATAGAGAGATATGAGATAGATCTAGATATATATATCTAATATAGAATCGAATAGATATTAGAGATATATAGATATATATATATATATAGATATATATTAGATATATATAGATATATATATATTATATGAGAGAGTTAATAGTAGAGATAGATATAGTATTATAGATATATATAGATATGATAGATATATATAGATAGTATAATAGATAGAATATATAGTAGTGAGATAGTTATATTAATATAGATAGAGAGATAGAGTACATTAGGATGATATACAGATAGATCCATATTAAGAGATTATATTAGATATAGAGAATATATTAGTAGAGATATATATATATATAGATATTAGATGAATAGAGAGATATAGAATATATTATGCTATAGAGTATACATATTTATGAACATAGAGATATAAATATATATATAGAATATATATATAATAAGAGATAGAATAGAGAGAGAGATATAATTATATATATATAATAATATAGATTCTATTATAGATATATAGAGGTATATTATATACTTATATACATAATAAGTATGATTAGAGAAGATATAGAATTATAGGTTAATATATATATAATGACTAGATTATTATATAGATATATTATGAATATATATATATATATAATATATATAATATCTAGAAGATATATAGATATATATAATTATTAGTATGATAATTATTATAGATATATTAATTATAATATATTATATAATCTATATATATATATATAGATATAGATATATATAATATATGATATACATAGTATTATCTAGAGAGATATATATATATTAAGATAAGATAATCTATATATATATATATATATAATATATATCTATAGATATATCGATATATATAGAGAGATCAGATTTACCTATATATATATATGACTATAAGTATATTAGTGAATAATTAGAATATATAGAATCTAGATAGATATATATATACTATAATATATAATATATATATATTATATATATATATATATACGCTATATATATATATATATATATATATAATATATATATATTATATATAATACATATATTATATTAATTTATCTAATATATATAGATATAGTATCTATATATATTATTAATAATATATATATATATTAATAATATATATAGCAATATTATAATATATATTTTTTTTATTTTTTTTATACGAAAATATTTATATTACATTCTTCGAGGCTGGTACCAATAAACAAAATAAAAGGAATGCAGGTGACACTTCTCTTTTTCACTACAATGAAATGTCTTATTATTATTTTATCATGCATAGATACGGATATATAAAAAAATTGTAATAAATATATAAATATAAAATAAATGCAGAAATACTCACTCGTAATCCTGATTCTTCGTTCTATTCTTGTTTTCTCCCTCCTCCATTAAAGAGTCTTGCATTTTTTTCCACTCGACATGACGAGGTACAGGTGGAGGAGGTAGACGCGTGCCCCTACTGGTGATGGACCCGGCGCCCCGTGCGCCCTCCGCTGTCGGTTTAGGGGGCGCGCTCCAATACATGACCTTAGTGTGGTACTTTCGGTCCACACTCCCTTATCCTGCAACAAAGAGTAACTTTGCAGAGACGACAGAAAGAACCGGGTGTCTCTCCTTCTGCCATTCATATGGCACACCCGGCACGTTTCTGCCTTCGCCCTTGTAAGGCCTCCAGTATGTGATCCCCTGGCTGCAGACGACACACAGGGTCCACTACCCGACGAGAAGCAGTGATGGCGGGGCGGCGGCAGCAGGGGCGGCGGTAGGTCGAGCGAAGTTGGCCCTCCTATCTGCCCTTTCCTATAGGGGCAGATCTGCAGCTCAGGGCAGCGGGTCAGTTATGGAAGGCCACTCATCGGGATCGAAGTTGATGAGGGCATTCCCGGCTACCTCTAGGAACTGTATGTGGGTCAACCTCGGAAGATTGTCACCGCGGTACCCACTGTACAGTATGTAGACATTTTGGAGGGCCAACTGAAGGATGTATTTGAGGAGCTTCTGTGTCCACATTCTGGTTCTCCTGGCGAAGGGATAATACTGGATGAGCTGATCAAAGAGATCAACTCCTCCCATGTGCCTGTTGTAGTGCCCAATGACGGTAGGATGCTCGATACAAAACTCCTCAAACACAACTCGGCCCTGTCGACGTGTCTTCTTCCGCTGTACGATCTCTTCTTGGATGGGTTCATGACTCGTCGTAATCATGGGGACGAGTCAGACACCCTTCCAAACAGATGACGAAGACAGCGCCCTTCCGCTGCCCCCACGCTGTCTCTCCTCTTGCCAGGTGTTGCGGATGACTAGCAAACCTCTTGAGGACATTCGGAGCCCCACGCACCAACCGAAGGTACCACTGACGTGAACACCTGCTTCATACAGTTTCCTGGGCCAGGGATACCGAGTTATAATAATTATCCATAAACAGGTGATATCCCTGGTTACAGAAACGTCCCACAAGATTGAATACAGTGTCACGCAGCGTGGAGAAGACCCCAGAATACACTGAAAAGTCCACAACGTATCCAGTGTTGGCCTCGGTAATAAGAAAGAATTTCACACCATATTTCTTCGGCTTCTTGGGGTTATACACTTTTATACTAAGACGTCCTTTGTAAGGCATCATCCCCTCATCCAAAGACAGGTTCTTTCCAGGAATCACAAGATTACTACCGACCGTCACGGATATAATCCAACACTGGGCGCACTAAAATGAGGCGATCACTGTTATTCCGGGGTATGGCCCTTCGGTTGCAAGGGTGTTTTGAAGTACCTGTCCAATGCCAGGAAATTATCACGGGACATAACGCCAGGCACATTAGGTATACATAAAAAATAATTTCTCCTCCAATATTGCCTGACGTCGGCAGCAGGTGTCATACCAAAATAAATGTGCAGCCCCAAAAAATGCGCCATGTCAATGAGGTTGCAACCCCGCCAGTAATACGACAAGGTCGTCCTCAGCTCATACCGGCAGTACTGAGCGTAGTCCCCGTCCTCGTGCACCAGTTATTCCAGCAATTCCAGCATCAGGAAAAGCTGGATGAACCCCAAAACAGTCAGGGGTACTGGTACGGTGATCCCAGGGGGTTGCCGTGAAGGGGTGCATGTTAGGAGGGGTGGGGTCCTCCGTCCACCCCTCGTCACTCTCCGACGACCGACCTTCACCTTGGCTGGCGCGACGAAGCCCCCGACTTTCTATGTGCCCTTGCGCAGCCGCCACGCCGCACGGGTGCGGGCACGATATTGCACTCTTACCCTCCCCGTTGGCCCATCACCCTCACCTAGGCCCCTTCACTTTCTGTATCGTCCCTGCGATAAAACTTGACCCGTATCCCCATCCTCTCCCTCGTAAGCACTGAACCCACTGAATTCGAGCTCCACTTTCGGGATGTGAGCCTCGAACGGACATTGGGGGCATATAGTTCATACCACTTTCATCGGGGGACTGATGTCCTCATCACTCAATGACCATCCGCCATCAAAATGAGGACTTGCAACATGTTCCCGATCAAGCTCCGATAGATATTCATATATGTCCCTTGGTTGGAGGCCTCCCAAATGCTTACGAATGCCCCTAAGGACGCCCACATGCTTCCTAGGGGTAACCAAAGGCATACGCTGTGTTCCTAAAACACTTTCAGCCACACGTGGCCGCACAGAACAGCCTTAAGGCGCAGGGTCATGCTGGGTGCTTGGCCCCTCGCCAGCATCCAGGTCTAAAACTCGCTTTACACGATCCCTTCCGACGGGTAAAACGCGCCTTTCGCGGTCCACACGTCGTTGAGACATATCTAGGAATGTCCTGTAGCAACACAAATGCTCTAAGTCTCGCACAAGTCCAGAAAAACACGCTTCTGACGAAAGATCGCTCTCGGATGATGCACTACTAATGCTGGCTGGAGCGAGAAGAAGCGATATCGCGCATGCGCACTTGGGTCACGCTTCAAAACAAAACAAGGCCTTGATCCGTGAACTCCCAGCATCCCCCAAGGCGCGTGATTCAAAAGTTTTAGGCTGGTAGGCCTGTAAGTATTTTTCCGCGAATTTTAAAAAAAACTTTTGTATGTCGACGTAAAATACGTCCAGTCGGCACCCGAGAGACAAAAAATGTCGACGTAAAATACGTCCAGTCGGCGTTTAAGGGTTAATGGGGTGGCAGGTTCTTTCTTAGATTTGTCAAGTATAGCTTTAGAATTATATATCACAATAGATAGGGACAACACGCAATTAGCGGATGATGTCCATGTGTCTGTCGTTAATGGTATTAGTAATACATTATTTAAATCCGCTTCCGTTTTCTTGAATGAAAAGTTGGTGGAATCCTGTCCGGTATTTAACTATCAATCATATATCAAAATGTTGAAAATGATAAAACCCTCGGCATTACCTACCACCGGCCGGGCGGGATTTTTATACGATGACTATCATGTAACACACGGGGTAACTCGGCAATTTACTGCCAATACCTTTGGTCGAACCAGTAGGTGGGAGACGAAAGTTATGGGTGACATTAAAACGAGGGGCGTGCATACATATTTTCCACTTCTTTTGGATATAGCGACTATAGACATGTATTTACTGGATTCGGTTGATTTGAGACTTAGACTCGAATTAGCGAATAATAACTGGGTTATGGGCGCCCACACAGACGGACATTTAAGTGTGCTGAATGTAGAAAAGGCTAAATTATGGATCGATAGAGTTACCCCACATTTCAACGCAATGTCGGCTTTAAATGAAGCGATAGCAGTTAATCCTATACAATATATATTCGATAAGACTTTATACAAGACATACGTTATTGGGCAAAATGAAAAATCGATTTTAATTGATCAGCCTTTTAACAGTTGTATACCTGAAAAAATCACATTGGCCATGATTGATATGGAAACATTTTCAGGTGATTACGTGACCAATAGTCTATATTTTCAATCTTTCGATTCAAATAATACACATATTACCGTTAATGGGAATACAGTATATAATATTCAATGTAGTTTCCCTAATACCATCATGCAATTATATCACGAGACGCAGTTAAGTATAGGCGGTGGCGGTGATAATCTGATCACTTATGATAGTTTAAAAATGGTAAAGAGCTATTTACTGCTTTAATTTTGTGGTGGGAAGATGTGAAGATTCCCATTGCCAGTGGAAATTTCGGCAAACCCTGCGAATATCGATCAGGACTGGGTAACGGCTACGCCTCACCCTTGGCATTATTTAACTTTTCGTGGATACCAAGGGTATTTTAATGGTGGATGCGGATAGGGTTATTAAGTGTGATGTTAGGGGTTAAATGGAATGGATACAAAAGAAATTGAAATAAGTTTAAAAGGTTCACTCAGTGACCGGGTTAAATATTTAGGTCTGTTCGCTTTGGATGAAGTAGGATTATTGACATTGCCAGAAAATAGAATTAAACCTTTTGTTTTTATATCTAATACATTATCTTCGTCTACTGATATTAATATTGTTGGTCATTGGGTATGTTTTTACGTGGAAAAACCACCTAGAAATATAATCTTCTTTTTTGATAGTTGCGGTATAAATCCAAAAGTTTATTCGAATGACTTCTCTAAATTTATATATGCGCATCCCGAATATAACCTCTATCGACTAATAAAACAAATACAACCTAAAAAATCGTACAAGTGCGGTCTTTACGTTCGTTTTTTTGTTCATTGCGTGAGTCACCGAGGTGTGAAAGCAGTATTATCCTTAAATACAAAATGTATTCTCATTCACTCGTTTGGGAGGTAATGATAAATGGATAACGGGATATTATTTTAAATATTTGAAAAAGTTTAAGTGTTCACATTTGAGGTCGGGGGTCAAACGTGCTATTACGTATAAGGAATGTCTCCGCATCTTGAACAACTAAGGTAAATACATATTTTTCTTTGATTTTTATATTACTCCATTTACATTTTATTAAGGATATATTCTATATGTATCATACACCTTCAATCACATAACTTTTTTTACTTATTTCAGGATGAGCTGTGAGAATCATTCACCCATGAACGTCGGTGATAAACTGCTAAGACGTCTTAGCCGTTTCCTCTTAAACGCTTTTCGGAATATTCAGGTTAAAATCAGGACACGTGGACGTTATATTGGATGCGTGCTGAGACAGTCTGACACATCGATTAGTGTATTGAATTTGTAAACTGTCTTTATGTTGGTCAATAAATCCTTATGAATAATTATATAGGGTTTTTTTTTTTTTTTTTGGTTTTTTACTATGCCCACAATGCATTTGAACGGAACAACGGAAACGGAGAAAAAGAGTGCGTGTTTCTATGGAATCAGGAACTATTATTAAACATAAATATATAACACATCGGTTTTTACATACCTTCACCGGGTTGCTCGTTTCCTTCAGTAGTGGGTGGTGGCGAAGTTGGTCGGGGGTTGCACTGCTGTGGGCTGCCAGTGGGAGTTGTTGCATCTCCTGCTACTTCTTCTTATTCTCCTACTTCATGGTCATGACCCATTTTCACCTTCCTAATAAATGAGTTTGGGGCTCCAACACCATAATAGTAATGGTGTCTGACTTGAGTGGCTACTTCGTCGGCTGACAGTTCACTACTAGAGTTATTTCCCATATCTGAAAGGGAGGAACAATGACTGTTTTATATATTCCGCTTCTTTCAATGGGTACATTATTTTATAAGAATATCTATTCCATATACAGATGAATCTTATTGCTGTTTTTAATATTTACTATACTATATGTTCAAGTAAATGGAAAGTGTTTTATATGCTACTTACTGAATAGTGACGGAGGGAAATGACGTTCCGGTCAAGAGGAGAAATACTTGTAGGGACGGAGGGTCGGTGTGTTGCACTTATTCTATACACTTTGGGTAGGGAATAACATAAATTTTCCCTTGTCGGTTGTATTTATGGTGTTCAGTTGGGAAGTAATAATCAGGTGTGACATATGGTGTTTTGATGAAGTATTGTATTCCAAAGATGAAGTTCACGCCTTGTAGCGATAGAATTTATCCCCATTGGAGGAAAGATGTGTGGAAGTTTTTATATATGAGTCATATGTGTATTTTGCTTGTGTGTGTGTGTGTGTGTGTGTGTGTGTGTGTGGACAGCCTTTGTCGTGAGGAAATGATAAGGCTTGTTTATTCGTGTCTGCGAGAAACTTGACTGGAGTGATAATGATTTTGATAAAATGAGTCATGTGTGGATGACCTTTGGCGTGAGGGAATGATAAGACTTGTTTATTCATGTTAGTCTGAATCATTGCTGGGAGGGACTTGATGCTTCGTCACAACAGGTTTGTAATCAGTGATTGTGATTAAGGATCTCGGGTAGCGGGGCTTTCTTAGCTCATTACCTCTTGAAGGATTGTCACATCAAGACGTGAACTCTCGCCATGGCTTCATCAACCTCCTCGTGCAAGTTAGTTTTTGGGAACTTGTCCAAAAATAAGTTCCGGAAGAGAAATACGTGTTTAGTAGTGGCCACTAATTGTGTGACATGCAGGAATTACGGTGTGGTGGCGGACGTCATTCGAGCTTATCCGTATGCCGAATTGGCAGGTTTTCGATATTCTCGCACTGGTGCATCATATGCCTGTCTTCGTGATAGGGGTATTGAAGGGTCCGCCATTGTGAAAAGACCTGAAAATATCACATCTTGGGAAGGCGACAAAGAAGTTGATCTACCCACCATAGCTACCTTATTAACCCAATACGGTATCGGCGCCCCAATTGAAGATAATGAATATGCGCAAAAGAGCGTGGCTTATTCCAAAGATGAAGATCACGCCGATCGTTTGGGCAGAGATAGCAAACAGATGAGGTTTAATAACTTTTTTTCTTCGGTCAAGAAATTGAAGGAAGAATTATTTAAATCATCGTATGACTAAGTCAAATATGTTATCTTTCCCGCTGGCATTGGTCAAAGCAGACTAGTTAATACGACTTGGTTGAATCAATATTTACCTGTGTTAGCTACATTCAGTGATGAAATGAGCAAAATTGGGAAAATATGTTGCGTGGCTATAATGAAAAAGAATTTATCCCTGTTGGACTATAGGTGTGGGGAAGATTTATATATGAAAAACTTGTTAGCTAAATTTAAAAGCTTTGAGGTTTTGGATGAAACGTCGTCTTTGATACATGGTCGGGAAAGTGCTAGAGATGTTTGTGGTATATACTAGGGCTGTGATGTGAAGGAACAGGTTAGAAAATATATAGTAGCCATATGTTTCGTTGAAGTATTGTTTTTGAAAAAGCAAATGCGTATATTATCGCGTTCGTGTTTGTACAGTTTTTTCTAATGTATGTATTTGTATGGAATATTAATTCATTCCCTTGTATTTAGAATTGGTTACAAATATAAAATAACAATTCCGCCTGTAATTTGATTTTTCAACCTCTTTTAAACTCGGTATAATAAATAAACAAAATTGAAATGTGTACCTTTGTCCTCATATTCGGATGTGTGTGTATGTGTGTGTGTGTGTGCGTGATTCATCATCAGATAACATTGACTCTGATATGGTATTGGGGGAGATATCAAATTGATAAATATATGTATCACATGTGGATGAAGTCAGTCGCCAAATATCCTTTTATCATGGTACTCTGAATATCTAAGCAGCTGTGTAGATATATATATATATATATATATATATATATATATATATAGATATATATATATATATATATATATAGATATATGTATGATATATATATATATACTATATAGATATATATATATATATATATATATATATATATATATATATATATATATATATATATATATATACATATATATATATATATATATATATATATATATATATATACTATATATATATATATATATATATATATATATATATATATATATATATATATATATATATATATATATATATATATATATATGTATATATATATATATATATATATATATATATATATATATATATATATATATATATGTATATATATATATATATATATATATATATATATATATATATATATATATATATATATATATATATATATACTATATATATATATATATATATATATATATACATATATATATATATATATATATATATATATATATATATATATATATATATATATATATATATATATATATATAATATATATATATATATATAGATATATATATAAGTGTGTGTATATATATATATATATATATATATATATATATATATATATATATATATATATATATATATATATATATATATATATATATATATGTATATAAAACAAAATGTAACGGCTGAGAGAGAGAGAGGGAGGGAGGGAGGGAGGGAGGAGGGAGAGAGAGAGAGAGAGACAGACGAGAGTATATTCGCAATGTGCATATATAAATTTAGAGATTTATAGGAGGAGGATGAGGAAACATGCCTGTTACTTTGAAAACAATTAAAGGGACATGAGTCGCAAAAAACATTGAACTGAGTCTATTTGGGGAGGGGTGGGGGTGGGGTCAAGTTTTATTCCCGTAGAGTTACGTGACGTTACAGAGGTAGAAAAGTGGAGTCAATTTGGGATGGGGGGTTGAAATGTTGGTTTTTATTCCCGGAGAGTTACGTGACATCACAGGGGGTAGGAAAGGTGGAGTCAATTTGGGGTGAGGGGTTGAAAGAATGGTTTTATTCCCAGAGAGTTACGTGACGTCACAGGGGTAGAATAGTGGGGTCAATTTGGGGTGAGGGGTTGAAATGTTGGTTTTTATTCCCGTAGAGTTACGTGACGTCACAGGGGGTAGGAAAGGTGGAGTCAATTTGGGGTGAGGGGTTGAAAGAATGGTTTTATTCCCAGAGAGTTACGTGACATCACAGGGGTAGAATAGTGGGGGTTGAAATGTTGGTTTTTATTCCCGTAGAGTTACGTGACGTCACAGGGGGTAGGAAAGGTGGAGTCAATTTGGGGTCAGGGGTTGAAAGAATGGTTTTAATCCCAGAGAGTTACGTGATGTCACAGGGGTAGAATAGTGGAGTCAATTTGGGGTGAGGGGTTGAAATGTTGGTTTTTATTCCCAGAGAGTTACGTGACATCACAGGGGGTAGGAAAGGTGGAGTCAATTTGTGGTGAGGGCTTGAAATGTTGGTTTTTATTCCCGTAGAGTTGTGTGACGTCACAGGGGGTAGGAAAGGTGGAGTCAATTTGGGGTGAGGGGTTGAATGAATGGTTTTATTCCCTTAGAGTTACGTGATGTCACAGGGGTAGAAAAGTGGAGTCGATTTGGGGTTAGGGGAGGCCACGCCCCCCTAATATGAGCTCATGTACGTACAAATAGAGTCAATTATGAGCTCATGTACGTACATGAACTCATCATACAAATGGAGTCAATTATGAGCTCATGTACGTACATGAGCTTATAATACAAATGGAGTCAATTTGGGGTCAGGGGTGGCCTTGCCCCCCAGAATAGTGGAGGGTTGAAAGCATGGTTTTTATTCCCTTAGAGTTACGTGACGTCACAGGGGTAGAAAAGTGGAGTCGATTTGGGGTTAGGGGAGGCCACGCCCCCCTAATATGAGCTCATGTACGTACATGAGCTTGTAAGACAAATGGAGTCAATTATGAGCTCATGTACGTATATGAACTTATCATACAAATGGAGTCAATTATGAGTTCATGTACGTACATGAGCTTATAATACAAATGGAGTCAATTTGGGGTCAGGGGTGGCCACGCCCCCCAGAATAGTCGGAGGCTATATGGGGTCAGGGTGGCCCCACACCCCAGACAAGTGGAGTCTATATGGGGTGGGGTCAGGGTGGCCCCCCCCCCCCCAACCACGCCCCTTTTGGGGGTGGGGGTTTTGTCCCGCCCCTTTTTAGGCCTCAGTACGTACATGAGCCTATCTGGAGGGGGGAGGGGGTAGCCACCGCCCCTTGGGGGGTTGGGGGGGCGGGGCGGGGCTAGAAAAGTGGAGTGTATATGGGGTCTTTTCCTCTACTAAGGCCCGGTAACAAATAGTTCTTGGTAGGCATCATCAGAATTTACTTTTTCCTGTTTAAGTTTTCTAAGATAGCGATTGATCTTGTCTTTTTTTTATAAATTTCAACAAAGTTGGGTTCACCCATTAGTTTAAATTTAGAGCCATCAGACCAAATAACTTTAATTTTTTCAAGATAATCAGCCTTGTCCAGAATCACTATTCCTTTCCCTTTATCTAGTTTACATATCACTAATTTATCATTTTTACTAACCTTCAAAGAATATCAGATTCCTTCTTACTGAAGTAAGGGGCCCACTTCACCCTGAGTTTTCTGTAATTATCATGTAAAATTGATAATAGTTTTTGCTGAAGAATTGCCATATTTAAATTACCCTAATTGATATTCTTAAGCCTAAGGAAAAGCACCTCAAACGGAAAATAAAAGAAAGCAAAATTGGGTCTATATGAAGGCAAACAGAAATCCAATCCAATTGACAAAAAAAAATTCTTCCCTCTTTGACAAGACCGAGAGATGTGTCAACAACTGCGGGAACAACTATTTCCTTTGTTATCCATGATGATTTGATTATTCTTAAGAAGCTTTTTTTTAAAGGTATTAACAAATAAGTCGCGGATATTCAAGCCCTTCACCAGAGAAAATTGAAATCTCTGGGTATCTGTACTCCTACTTTAGATAACGGACATTGATATATGTTTAACTACTCAAAGTATGTCAGATAGTTTACGTTTGAAAGTCAAAAATATTATTGAAAAGGATTTTTTTTAAAACTCAATCTCATTCCCATAATCCACAAAAAATGGAGGTTTTTTTCATTACAAGTACAAATTACAGGATTTCATCAAGTACAATATTAAATATAAATTTGAATGCCCAAGATGTCTTGGTATTTATGTTGATTCTTCAAGTAGACTGTTACAAGTCCGGTATTATAGCCATTTGGGATTAAGTTACAGAACTGGGTACAGAATCTCTAATCTTGAGTTCTCAAATATAAGAACACATGCAAAGGGTTGTAAAATAACCATTGATAAGAAACATTTCTCTATTATTGGCACCACTACCGACCTAACTACCCTTGAGTCATTGTTTATTAAGCACCTATCACCTAGTTTAAACTCCAACACCTCGTCTTCTACTCTCTCTCTGGCGTGAGGTTTACGTTGTGTGCAGACCTTACCGTGTTTAGTCACTCAGCTCTTTCTTTCCTTATGAATAGGTAGTTTACTCCTCATTCTCTATTTTAACGTTCTGAGTATATTTTAATTTTTATTGTAATTTTTTAATTTATTTTGATTGTGGATTTCAATTGCAGACTGATGATGTGTTGGTGACAACATGAAACTTTTCTTAATAAAACGCGTTTATATAACTGTCGTCTGATTGGACACCTCTTCCTTTATTATATATAGATATATGTATATATATATTATATATATATATATATATATATATATATATATATATATATATATTGCGTGTGTGTGTATGTAAGTATATATATATATATATTATATATATTATATTATATATATATATATATATATATATATATATATATATATATATATATATATATATATATATATATATATTTAATTATATGTGTTTGAAGTATACAGCCTCAGAATGCCACTAATGTTTCTCCTAAGCGTTTCTCTAATCTCTGGTATTGACTGAGTGTTTCTCAAACCACTGCCGTTAATTAACTGCACACTTGTCGCAAGATCTCTGTCTTTCCCAGGATTCCTTTTACAGTATCGAGTTTCAGTGATCTAATTAATGGAAATGGATGCCAAATAACTTTCCAATCACTGTTAAGAGTCGTCGAAAAATATGCAAGCTCTCGATACTTAGAATCTCTGTTACACACAGTATATATATATATATATATATATATATATATATATATATATATATATATATATATATATATATATATATTTACATACATGCATACACACACACACACACACACACACACATATATATATATATATATATATATATATATATATATATATATATATATATATATATATATATACATATATTCATATATTCATCGAGCTACAAATGTCCTTTAATATCTAATTCACTCTACCTCGGAATTAATATATTTCATATATGCCTAACCGAAGGGGAATTTTATTAGGCGATAATAGAATTTCTCGGCGCCCAGGCGCGAACCTAGGACACCATACAAATCCAGGAACGTCAGTGGAGTGGGTAAAAGCTTCACTGACGTTCCAGGATTTTATGGTGTCCTAGGTTCGAGCCTGGGCGCCGGCAATTCTATTATCGCCTAATAAAATTCCCCTTCGGTTAAGCATATATGAAATATATTAATTCCGAGGTAGAGTGAATTAGATATTAAAGGACTTTGTAGCTCGATGTATTATATGAATCACGGTAATGTGATATGACATATATATATATATATATATATATATATATATATATATATATATATATATATATAGTTTATTCGTGCCATAAGGAACGGTGCATCCAACGAGGATTACTTATAAAGTTCAGTTAATCAGCTATACAGTATATAATATTTCTCTATCGTTATTACATAATTCACAAAAGAGAGAATCAAGGAAGAAAGATACCCTTTGGGCATAAGATTTATTAAGATCACTGGAGGGAACTTATACTCGGCAGTATATGTCCATACCTGGTACGTTCTTAGGATTATTCCAAAGAGTTACACGTGCCAGGGGCCACTGTTATGAATATGAATATGAATCATATATAGATACACTTGCCTGAGATGTGATCACGAGACATACGTAGGATGCACAAAGAGGCTGTTGAAGGGTCGTATAGATTCCCACAGGGGCATAAGCCATAGAACAGGTAGTAGGTTATCTAATCCGTAACAATCTAATATACGGAATCATTCAAAATCATGTAAAGCCTATATTGAGCAACACCGACCTGACTATCTTAGAATCTGTAATTATCAAAAAGACTGTACCGTCGTTAAACACCCAAACGTCCTCAGTAAAATTGTTTATAGCATAGTTTTGGCAACTGGTTTGCCTCACTCTGTTTTTATTTATTTTTGTTATTCTTGCTCTTTCTTTCGTATAGGTAGGCGTTTTAAGATATTAGTGAAGTCTTTACTTATAATTTGTTTGCCTTTGAAAGTACAGTTTAATTTTAACTTTTTAGTTTATTGAGAGCTGTTGCCATTACATATTTAATATAATTTAAATTAATTTGAGTATTAATGTTCGCTAATAGTTTTTATACATTTTTAACCTTGAAATAAACTGTTAAAGGATGAGGATGCCTTTCTCTGCTACTTCCTTCATGATAAATATAAATAATATATATATATAGGATATATATATATAGATATATATAGATATATATAGATATAGATATATAGATAGTATGTATATATGATATAGTATATATATATATATAGATATATATATGAGACTATATATATATTCATATATATATATGGTATGAGATAATATATATATATATATATATATATATATATATATAGAGTATATATTATAGATATATATATAATATGATATATGATATATATATAGATATATATATACATATAGTATACATATATATATATATATATATATATATATATGATATATATATATATATATGATATACATATATAGATATATATATATATAGATATATATATATATATATATATATATATATATATATATATATATGTATGTAAGAAAATGAAGCAAATAAGAATTATGCAGTTATAGTTAATATATATATATATATATATATATATATATATATATATATATATATATATATATATATTTATATATATATGTATTATATATGTATATATATATATATATATATATATATATAGATATATATAGATCTATATATATATATTAATATATATATATATTGTATTATATATATATAATATAGATCTATATATATATTTACATAATTTATATATATATATATATATATATATATATATTATATATATATATAATTATATATATATATATAAACTGCATAATTCTTATTTTGCTTCATTATCTACATGTGATTTTAAGTGATTTTCCAGGAAATATTCTCACAGTAATGTTAAGTGTTCTCTCCTCAAGAGTTTATCCTATTTGGAATAAATTATCATAACTTTTACGTTATTAAAGGACCATCATGAAAGAGGTTAGGGAGAAGATAATTAATTTCCTTATCCACTGGTAAAATGAGTGAGTAATTCTCTTCCGGTCCCTGCACTCATTTCTTACTTTTCAAGCTCGTGATAATGTTCAAGAAATAATAACCTTTTGAAGTTTAATTAAGATGACGCAAAGTTCAAGGAGACGTTAATGGGAATTAGAACATGAGGATAAAAATGGAAATTATAACTAGAGGAAAGAACCAAGAACTAAAGCCGAAACAAGAGGGATATTATAGAAAGATATTCAAGAGAATATTTTTTTCATTTATTTTCCTGTTTGATTTAGTTTTTTTTTTTATCATTTATCTTCTTTTACCATATTTTCAGCTGCTGTTTCTTTTGACAGTCATTTCTTTTGTATTTATAGTATTATATATATTTTTTCTTCTTTTATTTAAAGAAATCCTTACGTGTTTATGAATTCAGCCTGTTTTTTGGGACTGCAACAAATGCTGGCTGACAATTCTTATAATAAGGTCGAATTTACAGCAGTTTACAGTAAAGAATTTCTGTTCTTCCAAATCATTGCTTCAAACTTCTATTATTCTATGTATAGTATTCCATGTATTATACACATGAATTTTATGTTTAAACATTTACATGAATTCAGAAGATAAGTAAAAGAAAAGGAAATTAAAATGCTATTAAGCGTATCAACTATTAATGCAGTCTATTTTAAGCAAAGAAAGAATTGTTCAGTTAATTTTCAACTAACTTAGAAATTTTATTCCTAATATGATGTGCCGTCTTATAGTGTAGTCAACTCTCTAGTGGGCTGATGTATTGAAGAATAAAAGATAAGGAATGCTAAAAAGGGAAGGACTTACTAGATAATTACTTGCTCATATTATTTACATATATCTATCTCATTCATTTTATTTACATTATTTTGAGTGTTTATTGGTAAGCTCTATACATATTTCAATCACTCTTGCTCTTTTGTAAAATTAAACTAAAAAATAGAAATTAATACTGAGAGGTGCTGAAGGTTCCTACTTACAATTATTTCGAGTAGTACGTCTTGAGATTCATGATAGAATTCAAGGGCAGTCCTTTAAAGTTTACATAGTATAACTGAAAACGAAAAAGAAAGATACTGAAGTAGTAAAATTATCCACTTGAACTGGAATGATAATGTGTTATGACTTCATGATTAAAAAGACTGGGACGCGAGTTCAAAGATAGAAATTTAATTTTGATTGTGATTGTCTCAGACAAGCAAAGAGGTTTTGAAGAGAGTAGCTGATGATTGATCTTAATGGCTAAGAAAGTGTTGATTGGACATAGATGACAGGTAAAATAATGAGGAAATCAGTAAAACAGTTTTAACATATTTGTAAGAGAATAAAGATTGTCT
>NC_061100.1:69647852-69655352 GCF_015104395.2 Macrobrachium nipponense
GCCAAATCATTTAAATGACATCATTTGTGGTGGAAAGTTGGATGATATCAGTGATAATGTGTGCTATCGCCAAGTTGTGAAATTTCCTCAATGTTTGGGAATTTTTCTCTGTTTCACAGCCAAATGGTTAATGTGGACCATCAAAGAAAAAGGACAGTCATGGAATGGCGAATACTTCAGAGAAACTGTGCTTACTGGTGGAGTATTTCCTTTCCTCTAAGATCCTGAAAACATGTTATCTGTTGAAGAAGTCACATTTTTGTATGATAAGGCACCATGTTTCAAGGTTCTTCACACACAGGAGCTGCTTCGAAACACTGGTATCAATTTCTTCTCATTGAGTGAATTTCCAGGTAGCTCCCCTGACCTTAATGTGTGTGAAAACATTTGTAGTATCTTAAAGGAGGTTGCTGATGCACACACAGTGAACTATGATGGTATACCAAGCCTCGACGACCTGCGAAGAGAGGTGAGCGAAGTGCTCAGGGAAATTGAGTTTGAGTCTCAGCTTTTTTGTGATTTGCTGAAATCATACCCCTCAAGAATGCAGGCTGTGGTACACAGGCAGATGGAGGCCACACAAAATATTAAATACTCAGAGAGAGACTTTAATAAATACCTGTTCTGAATTACTTTTGTTTTTGTCCAAATCAATTTTAGTTTATGCTGTAGAGGGAGGGTACTTTAATTTCAAAACACCCTGTACATATATATATATAGTATGTATATTATATATATATATATATATATATATATATACTATATATATATATATATATATATATATATTATATAATATATATATTATATATATATATTAATATATATATATATTTATATATATGTATGTTATATATATATAATTTATTATTGGTATGTATGTATGTATGTATGTATATCTATATAAATATATATTAAAGGCACTAGTAGCAACATATAATATTAAATAGTGGGGCTGATAACCTTAGCTCTTGCTGGTTAGAGACAGATGCAAAATGCTGGATTCCTTGAAGATCCTGAAATGAAAAAAAACCAAACAGGAAAGCTTACCGGAGCATAATTGGGGTCAGTGACGCATTCCAAAGGTCATGTATGTAGCTTGCATGCCTCTTGTGCGTCAATTAGCGATTTTGTGTGTTTGTAATGCACAGAAATAACATATAACCTATTGTAAGAGAAGCAAAGGGGGACTCACTGAACTTGATTGACGGAGTGTGGAACACGTGTGGAACACGCCACAGAAGAAGCGTTGTAGGTCCATCGGACAAGGTAACATAGAGTGAAGAACTTTGAAAAAGTTGATATTTATAGTGACAAAATTCAGCTTCTAGAGAAAGGGAAGGGAGGTGCGGCACACATTCTTTATTGACGAACTTAAATGTTTTATGGGGTCATAATTATGGTCTCTTTATTTCAGATGGATTCGAAGTCACCTTATGGGTTTTCTCGAGATTAATTTTGACTATTGATAAACTATAAATGTTTGGACAATTAGGGGAAAAGGGAATACTTATTTAAATATGATTTTGAGAGGGATATGATAGTTTAACGTTTCTTTTTGGGTCATACTTAGATCTTATTCCATTTTCATGTTAGCTAATTTTGGAAAAAAAATTATATTTTTGTAACAACAAGAGCTTATATTTGCCTAATTTGATGGCATTCAACAGGAAAAAGGTAGGCCACGTTCCAGTTAGATTTTTTTTATTTGTTTAAACGAGTGTCATTTCACCTCGTTAGAAATTTCTCTTCATTAGAGATTTTGGTGGCTAGCAGTTAAAAGGTAATGTTTGCGAATATACTAGAATTAGATAGGTTAGGCATATTTTGGGGAAAAGTGGTTATATCAGGCAACTGACTTTTTGGCTGATTTGAGGGAAATTTATCCGATAGTCAGAAATTAAGCCATGTATCTACTGCTGGCAGTGATCTTAGATACTGTTTAGTGTAAAGACGTGTTCCTGTGTTTCTGGGGGTGGGGGGGAAGTGAATTTATATCATAACGGGAGTTAATTATGCGCGGTTGTAAGTGTAGCCAGGTACTGACCTCGTCCCTATGAAGATGTGTGTATGTTTTTTTCTTTTTCTTTATTGGTGTTAATTTCCTCACAAGTGTATTTCATTTTGATGTCCCTCGTTTTGTTGTATTGAAATGCATTAGAAAAAGTGATACTATAAGTTTCGTTTTTGTGCGTGGTATGAGAGAGAGAGAGAGAGAGAGAGAGAGAGAGAGAGAGAGAGAGAGAGAGAGAGGAGAGAGAGACGAGAGAGAGAGGAGTTTGAGAGAGAGAGAGAGAGAGAGAGAGGTGGCTGGGTGAACGGTTGTGCTAACTCATCAGATTTTGGTTCGAGATACGTTCTCTTTCTCTCACTAGCTTCTCCCCATTTTCTATAAACCAGCGTGACCTTGTAACAGTTAAAGCAGCTGATTAATACTGAACCTGAGAAACAGCTAGTTGCAAATAGCGGTTTGTTGGATTGGTGCATGTTTATTTTATCTTTTATTGGTGAATGGTACATTATTAATTTTAGGTTGGTGATTTGGGTGCGCAAAAATATATCAATGTTACTGAGGTTGGGGCGAATCCTAAAGCATAAGAGTTATAAAGAAAGCAAAATGGTCGATGCAAGTACAAGCCAAACATTAGTGTACAAAATAACAAACATAAATGCAGGAGTTAGCCCTTTTCGAGGCATTGTTGACAGCATTCTCTCCCAACCAGTGCAAATATTTATTGAGGGAGTGAATAAATATTTAAACGCCAAGGGAATTAAAGATGATACAGAGGTGTTCACAGAGGCAAAAGCCTTTTAGCTTTCAATAAAAGGAATTTGTCATTTAGATGCCATAGTTTTCAGTACACAAAATATCAGTCATAGACCGAATTACAAGCATTTTTAAGAGCAGCGTATGGCTCAAAAGAACACGGAGATATGGTAAGAGATTTAAGAGGGCTGTACAAAATTAGAAAAGGCACAACAAGCCTTATTGAGCATAGCTCAAAACTTTCTGACTTAACAGGAGAATGGATACAGAAATTGATAAATTCCAAATGGGTAAATGGGAATAATCTCACTCGACAATTTACATAAATTGATGCATTTCTCAATGCTTCTACACGACATCCCAGACGCAATCGTAGACAGTTTTGATGAAAAGATTGAACCTACATCAGATGAGGAAGTAATTTATGCCCAAATTCAAAAACATATGTCCAAATGTCCCACAGTGGATAGTACATTTTTTTAATGGGACCAGTCCAAGAAATAGATGCAAAGAGATACAGAATTTCCTTCCCGTTTGTGTGCAAAAATGGAATATAATAGAGGATCGATCGATCAAAGGCAACAGCAGTCGCGTTGTTATAGTTGTAATAAACCAGGGCACACAAAGAAAGTATGTAGTCAAATATTGTGGAATCTGTAAAAGTGTGGATCACTGTTGGCAGGCTTTTCCATCTCAGATAAAGAGGGATGTGAGACCTACACCTCAGAAATTTGGGAGTTATAATATGAGAACTTCAAGGGGCGGTCACTTAAAAGGGCAAAGGGATCGGTGAAATTTTTGGAGAGCCGATCAACAACAAGGGTACAGATGATTTGTACATGCCATTGTGGTCTTGAGGGGGATGCCCCAGAGCTCAGGCTGATAGTATATGGAACAGTGGAGGATGTGGATCTCACAATTTTCATTGACTCGGGCATGTCTGTGAATTTAATGGACCATAATCTGTATCAATCCATGTTCTTCCATTACCCTTTGAAACCCCCAACGGAGACAGTGAGTGATGTGCAAGCCCATAGATTAAACACCCTGGGTTTCGTTAGAATACAATTTACTTTGGGTGATAGAGTGTTAATAGAACCATTTTTGGTTATAAAAGGGGTTGCGTTGGACAACAGACTTTTGCTGGGCAATCCTGTATGTAGAAGACACAAGATATCGGTCCATACAGGTGCTAGTGGTATAACGGTTGGAATACCCGGTGTTTTTATCCCTTATGAGGACGCAAGTGAAACTGAGGATATGGGGAATACTGATAATGGGGGCACTTTTAGCGGTGCTAATGCTAATGATTTTAGGGATATGGAGAGTGGTGGTACCAAAACCCACATTGATGATACGGGGAATAACTGTGGTGATGATAAACAGGATATTGAGGGCCATGGTGGTAACAATTTTGATGGGTTTAACAATGCCGTTATGGGTGGTGATGCGGATACTAATACTGATATTATTACTGATACTAACAATGGGGTCTTGGTGGATGCAATGAGAACCATGGGCGGTGATATTTATGGGATCATGGAACAGAGAGGTACTAACCACAAATATAAATGTGTTTTATCAGAGGATGTTATTTTAATGCCAGGTTCAAAGACTATGGTAAAAGTCAAACTGAGGGAAGTGAAAAAGCCCATGGAAGTATGCGTAATTGAGGGTAGCAAGAAACTAAGAGGGGTTATTAGCACTGCATCAGTAAACAGTGTATCAAACACTGGTGTTGCATGGATAGAATTACTGAACTGTAATGATACAGTTAGGGAATACCAAGAGAATACATATTATGTGGTAGACCTCCAAGATTGGAGTAATGACAGTTGTTCAGTGGCTATTGTAGAGGGGAAAACTGAGTTTTCAGAGGCAGAAATGCAATAAAGAAAGAAAATATTTAGAGAAAATTTAGCTAATGCAGATTAGCAAGAGCATATAGAAGCGGTAAACGAGCTTTTGGCAGAATTTGGGGACACCGTACCTTTACGAGGGGATAAACTGGGATTGACTAATGTGTTAGATCATAAGGTAAACTTAGAGGAAGGTACAAAACCCATTTGCACTCCTGCATACCGCATAACTTTCAAAATCAGAGAACAGGTAGAAATAGAGGTCAGTAGATGGGAAGAGGAAGGAATCATTAGACCTAGTGCGTCACCAAACAACTTTCATCTGTTAGCAGTGCCTAAGAAGGACGGTTCTGTCCGATTATGCATTGATTTTAGACATTTGAATGAAAAGACAATTCCTGACCGTTACCCAGTCACATGCATACCAGATCATTTTGTAGAAATTGGGGACATAATATTTATAACTCAATTGATTTAGCACAGGGTTTTTGCAGGTCCCTCTTAGTGAAATTAGTAAGGAATATACCGCCTTTTCAGTGCCCAAGGGACACTATGAATTTATGCGGATGCCGTTTGGTTTATCAGGTGGTCCGATAACCTTTATGAGTTTGGTAAATAAAGTTTAGTACGAGTTATTGGGTAAAAATGTTTTTGTGTACATGGATCATATATTAATTGCAACAGACTCGATCGTGCAACACCTAGAAGTGCTTAAGCTAGTACTTAGGAGACTTAGGTTAGCAGGATTGAAAATTAAGCTAGCTAAGTGTTCCTTCTTGAAGAAGCAAATCACATATTTAGATCATGTCATATCTAAGGAAGGGGTTAGAGTAAACTATGATAACGTCAAAGCAATAGCAGATTTTCGTACCCCAAAATCAAAGACACAAATTAAGTCATTCCTAGGGATGGCAGGATTTTTTCGTAGGTGTGTAAAATAATTTTCTAACATAGCAGCTCCTCTCACAGATGTATTGTGGGAAGACATTCAATTTTATTGGGAAAACCCGCAAGAAGTAAGTTTTCAAAAACCTAAGTTATAAAATTTCCAGATTTTAGCAAACCATTCACATTAGTGACTGATGCCACTTAGGAGGGTATAGGTGCTTGCCTTTGCAAAAAATTTATGGGAGGTTCAATCCCATCGCTTTTTATAGCAGGAAATTTAGGACAACGGGCAGCAAAGAAAGATTAATGGCTACCATAGATAAAGAAGCCTTTGCAATATTATCAAGTTTGGTTCATTTTAAAATGCTACTGATGGGAAATAAAGTCGAACTCCTTACAGACCACAAGCCATTATTGGATCTTTTTAATAAACCCAATTTGTCACCCAAAAGAGCTCGGTGGTTTTCACAATCAGGGACTTCGATGTAAACCTCAAATATATAAAAGGCAAATTAAATGTAGTTGCAGATGCCCGTAGAAGTTTTTATGATACCGAAGGATCTTAAGTTACGCTAGTTACTAGTGATTCTATACAATGGGATATGAGTCTCATAGAGCAAAGGCAGGATGAGGATGAAATTTTGGCAGACGCAAAGGCATTTCTCAGAGGGGAATTAGTCAGGAAAGGTTATAAGTTACCTTTTTCAGGTTTAGAATTAGAAGGTAATCTGTTGGTCAGGAAAATTAAATATAAATTAAGGACTAGTGAAAGTGAAGGAGATACGACTGAGATCGTAATTCTGAAAGTCTTAATTCTATTGGCTTTGGACATAGTACATTGCAGGTTCAGTAGTCCACACTTGGGGACAGAAAAACATATAATGAGGTGCGTGCTAAATACATTTGGAAACATATGGGGAAAGATGTGGAAAATTTTGTGAAAAACTGTACAGTGTGCAATGCTTGCAAACCCGCAAGGATAACTTCCTGCAAATTAGGGTCCTATCCGATACCAAGTAGACCTTTTCAGAGAATATATATGGATATCCTAGGAAATTTTTGTGAATCTAGGTATGTGAATAAGTACCTGTTGGTAATAATAGATGAGCTAACGAGGATAGTAGAAATTTGTCCACTTAAACATAAAACAACCGAAGAAGTAGCTATACCATTTTTCATTGGTATCATTCGCAGATATGGCCCACCCAAGGTTTTATTGACTGACAATGGCAGAGAATTCGTAAACAAAACTTTAGAATGTTTGGCAGAAGTCCTGGGGATACAGAAACTGACCAGAAGATAATGTGAACGAACAAACAGGAAAGTGCTCGAAACTCTCAGGAAGACTGTAGGAGCAAATGATAAAAACTGGGACAGATATATAGATGTTAGACATAGCATCAACACTATGGTCAGTGATTCCATTAAAATGTCTCCATTCGAAACATTGTTTGGTTGCCAAGAACGAGCCACGTTTTATCTGTTAACTATACCTCATCATGGAGAAGATACAATCGAAGCATTAATTTCCACAGCAAAGGAGAGACTTGCTTGTCTCAGCCGGAATCTGGAGGCTATGACCTGAGAAATGGTGGAAAGAAGTAACAAGAAATCATTAGATGTTAAAATTGCTGTTGGAGACAATGTATTTTTAATAATCAATGTGAGAAATGAACTAAATTACAAGTTAGGTCCGAAATTTGAGGGTCCTTTTTGAGTTATTGAGGAAAAGAGAGTACAGAGATTTGTAGTCTTAGATGAAAAGACGGGTCGGTTGAAATTAACTCACATCTTCAAACTCAAAAAGGTTGGTAGTAGTAACTAATGATAACATTGCACAGTTGCATTTTTTCAGATTTTGCAAATGGATGACGAGATGTGATTAATCAATTTAATCTAACGTTTTTTTCCTTTCATTACTTTACTATTTTCTTATTATGCGCAAACTATGGCAATTTGGCATAAAAACCAAAAGTAATTATTTCA
>NC_061100.1:69660352-69672852 GCF_015104395.2 Macrobrachium nipponense
AAAGGGGTCAGTAGAAAATTATGTTTGCTTTATGAACCACATTTTCAATTATATGGTCAGGATACCTTAAAGACAAAAGCTGCTAACGAATTAGTTCAAATTCCATTTCCAGGAAATAAGGGGAACAGATTCATAAGGCTTTTAA
Organism: Macrobrachium nipponense; assembly: GCF_015104395.2. Classification (NCBI taxonomy): domain Eukaryota; kingdom Metazoa; phylum Arthropoda; class Malacostraca; order Decapoda; family Palaemonidae; genus Macrobrachium; species Macrobrachium nipponense. The sequence continues at coordinate 69,660,498 of NC_061100.1, forward strand.
GAATAAGTTGCTGGCTACACCTATCTTGTTAGGAACATCATGATAATTAAAATAGTGAATGTATGAAAATGAGAATGGTGGTTTTCTGTATATGGTAAATTTGTATTTTGTCGTGTCTCTAATTATTAAAACATCATGAAAAGGAATTTTGTTGTCTGTTTCCCGTTCTACTTTAAATTTGATGCTGGGCACCAATACATTTAATTTGTAAAGGAATTCGTTGAAATTACCCTACCTATTATTCCAAAATTTTAGAATACCATCTACATATGTCATCCACAGCATGCCTTTTGGGTTTTATTGCATTTATTACTATAATTTGAATGTATTCCATGCATAAATTTGTTAAAACAGGACTTAATTAAAGGTCTACACATGGTACACCCGAATTTTTGCTTATAGAATGACTCCCCGAATGGAAATACATTATTAGATACAGATATTACAACTAACTTTTATTATTTTGTCAAAACTACAAAATAAACTTGAATATATCACATATAATTCATAGTATCAAATGTCGGTACAAAAAGTCAGATGATAGAGTCAGCTTTGAGTAAAAGATTAGTAATGAACATCTCAAAGTGCATCTTGGATTCAGACAGCATAGATAAAATGAAATAGCTGTTATGTGTATCGATCTCTTGATATAAATACCACCTTTTATGTGACTTTTCTCATTCATTACCTGAAGAGAGAGACAGCAGTCTCTGAAATATTGTACTTGCTTTCTATATTTTGAAGCTTTTATGGGTTCTTTCTATTAGATGGAATTCTGTTAGATATATATATATATATATATATATATATATATATATATATATATATATATATATATGTATATATATTATATATATGAATATATATATATATATATATATAAATATATATATATATATATATATATATATATATATATATATTAATATATATATATATATATATATATATATATATATATATATATATATATATGTTATATAATATATATATGAATATATATATATATATATATATATATATATATATAATATATATATAATATATTATATATATATATATATATAGTGATATACATATAAATATATATATATATTATATATATATATATATATATATATATATATATATATATCATATATATATATACATAAGTCTTTTAATCCTAGTAACATAGCTCATACTTAACTTTAATTTACTTTTTGCTACTAATTGAAGGTTTGGGCAGTTCTTTTTTCCCACCACCCGGTGTTTCGCTTGCTACTGGTAACACACCCATGTGAGATAATTTTCTCTTTTATTTTCATATTTTTAAGTCGATGGTTGAATCAGCGAAGGTTTGGTACACGGAATTTTCGTCTCTACAAATGAGTTCAGCCCCAGTTTGTGTGAGCGAGAGGTCTTCTGCATGTTTGCCGTTGTCTGCCCTTTGGACTGCCTTGCGTGAGGTATATTAAATATATATAAAGCATCACAGCTTGACTGCTTTGATACTGGCCGCTTCCTGTGGGAGTTCTGCGGCAGGACAATATTTCATCAATTCGTCGTCTGTGTCTGCCAGTTTAAGTCCTGTACTGTGTGAGGGCACTGCTATCATTTATTGTGGAAACTTTGATCACAGCATTCACCTCTGTATCAGCTTTCTTCGGACCTCTTCGCTGTTGTGGAGCGTTACATCTCCCGTAGGGAGACTCACCTCCGGTAAGCGTAACTATTAAAAGATGTTTAGCAAAAATATTGATATTGTCGTGCCAATGACACAAGCAGGATTGTTGTTCAGCAGAATCCACTTAAAGTGAGATCTATGTTGGGCGTAAGGAGATTTATCTCCGCTAAGCGTATATAATGAACAGTGCTTTATCGATGAGTTACGCTCAGATGCATTAGGCTCTTAAGTTGCTGATGGTAATTAGCAGATTAGCAGAATTATCTTCAAGTATAGGCTAAAGTATTGGATTTATGTATAAGCGTATTAGCTAAAGATTAATATTATTACTGTAAGTTAGGTTCAGGAATCTGGTTGTTATAAATAGACTTAAGGGTTATCTTTTTAATCTTTGCGTTCTTCTGTCGTATGTTTGTCTTGTTTTTCGCCACCGTGAGTTTGTTGTTTTTCTTCTTCCCTCTGTTTGTTGTTTTTCTTCCTCCCTCTGTTTGTTGTTTTTCTTCCTCCCTCTGTGACTTTCTCTCGTCCTGTCGGTATACATGTTAGTGTAGGAGAATGGGGAATGCTAGTCTTTTGTTGTTATAGTTGAATTCGATTTTTAGGTCTAACCATCATTTACGGCCATCTTTAATTCATTAATAAATATTGTTATTTTTATGAAGTTTAATCTTTTCTTATTCCTCTTTGAGTGTACAGTTATTTGCTCAGGATCCTAACGCCTGGGGTTTAATAGCCCCTTTGAAGTCATATTTGGTTATTTTGAAAATCTGTTTATTAGAAGAGGTTGTATAAAGGAAGAGTAAATTCTCTCGTTTTTGGTTTTTTCTATGTAAGAAATTTTAGGTATTCATATAACCTGGATCTGTTTTATATCTATTATTTTTTGGGGTTCCACACAACATTTGTGTAGGAGGAGATACCCTATGGCTTTTCTAAGGTTCTGAAGATATTAATTTATAGAAAGGTAATTTATAGTGAGCTAGGACCCCTTTGCATGAGGCAGGCATTTTACATTCAAAAAGGTGTGGGGGTTAGGTTTTGTTGTCTCTTGAAAGCTTCCCCGTCTTGGTTATCTTATTTTTAAGATACATTATTTTGAGGATTTTGAAACTGAGGCTGCTGTCCAGCTTTTGGCTGATCATCGGTGGGAGGAGAATGTTTGAGCTGAATAAGGAACAGCTTCTTGTACTCACTGATCATTTGGAATTAAACGTCTCGGCTGACTTTAAGAAGCGGCCAATGATGCATAAAGTGTCGAAGGCGGCTCATTCTACAAGGGTGCAATTCCTACAAAGGGTAAGAATGATGATGATGGCGTTGAAATCAGCGAATTGCGATTGCAAATCTTAAAGGAGCAAACACGGTTACGGGAATTAGATTTAGTATAGACTAACTAAACTTACAATGTTTGAGCGTGAGAAGGAGCATGAACATGAGTTGGAAATTCTTAGGTTACGGTTGGAGTACAGAAAATCTGGTCGGGTAGAAAGTAAGTTCAACTTGAATGGCACTTTGAAGCGTGGCCCTATTTTCGATGAGTATAATGTATCAGAGTTCTATTGTGCCTTTGAGGAAGTTGCCCTAAAGTTGCAATGGTGTAAGGATATGTGGGCCACCGGTCTTCAATGTCGGTTTAAAGGGAAGGTTCAAAGGGTGTATAAGAACTTCAAGAAAGATCTAAGCTTTGATTATGATTCTGTCAAAGCCATCGTCCTCAAAGCTTTTGACCTGGTCCCTAAGGCATATCGCCAGAAATTTAGAAACCTCAAGAAAACTATTGAAATTACATTTGTAGAGTTTGCTCAAAGGAAGGAGCAATATTTTGCCGAATGGTTAAAGTCAAAGGAAGTTTATGGAATGGATAGGCTGCGAGAGTTGATCCTAGTTGAAGAATTTGAAGATTGTGTCTAGGGAGCTGAAGACTCGCCTAGAGGTGCTTAGGCTTGACTCTCTTGAATTGCCTCTGATGAGTATGTTCTGACCCATAAACAGGTGAACAAAAGTATTTCGGGCGCAAGAGATGGTAATGGCCAGTGGTACTCGTCAGGGAGATCGCCTCAATATGTAAATAAAATAATAACTCCCGTAAGGTAAGGAATATAATAATAATAATAATAATAATAATAATAATAATAATAATAATAATAATAATAATAATAATAATACTTTATTAAAATTAATGGCTACTTCAGCAGCGTTACACTTGTAGAGAGTCCTCTCTATTTTACGAATAGCGGTTTTTTCCGTGCTACTTAATTAGGCTAGTAGAGCGGTTATAGAGGTCAAGATCAAATACAGTGTCAAAATAGGTGTATATATTTCAGTTTTACAGATAAATTATAATACCATAGTCATCAAAGTCATTAACGATTCTCTCTCTCTCTCTCTCTCTCCTCTCTCTCTCTCTCTCTCTCTCTCTCTCTTGAAGCGAGCTTTCGTCTGATGTGTCAAAGCCCTTCAAAATGAATTTAATTTTTTTATTTGAAGCTATTTACCATAAACAACATTTATGTTAAATAGCTTTAAAATTCTAGGAATATCTATAAACCTTTCATAATAGGGTAATTTTAGAATGTTATGCTTACTAAATTCAAGTTTGTCATTAGTTGAATAAAATGTTTTTCTAGTGAAAGTGACCAAAGCAGATAAATCTAATGCAGTGGTAATAATGAATAAAAGTGACTATATAAGTAAAATAATGACATTACTAAATGATACTGATACTTATACGAAACTGAGGTCTAACCTTACACAGACAGTGAACTCCCATTTTAATAAACAAATTAAATCCATTTTGAAGGGCTTTGACCATTTAATTAAACAGTTTACACCGCAATGCGCCTCCCTACCTTATATATATGGTTTAGTCAAGACATAAAATCAATAACCCTATCAGACCAATCATTAGTTCATTGGGCTCAGTTACGTATAATTTATCTAAATGGCTTGTAAAAATTCTTACTCCTTTTCTAACACGAATGTTAAAAACACTGTTGATTTTATAAACAAATTGAATAGTTTAAATTTGAATTTTGATTTTAATATGGTTAGTTTTGATGCTGTCTCTTTATTTACAAAAGTGACTGTAGATGACTTACTTGAATATTTGGAGGGGGAATTAGAACGTCATGACATTCCCTTAAGTTTAGCAAACCTCATTAGTCTCATAAGGTTATGTATCAAAGATAGTAAATTTTGTTTTAATGCGGAATTTTTTGTACAAAAGTTTGGCATGGCTATGGGTAATCCCTTATCTCCTGTCCATAGCAATATTTACATGGAATTTTTTGAGACAAAACTCTTACCAAGAATTTTGCCCCAAAAAGTTATTTGATTTAGATATGTGGATGATATCTTCTGTATTTGGCCAGTTCACGAAAATCTCCAGGAATTCCTTAATAATCTCAATAATTTAGTCCCTTCTATAAAATTTACTGTAGAGGAAGAAAGAAATTGTAATTTGAATTTTCTAGATGTAACTGTCCTTAGAAATGATAGAAATCTCACCTTTTCAGTCTTTCGAAAATTAACTAACATTGCCTCTTTTATTCATTACAACTCCAATTACCATCAAAATGATAAATTCTCTGTTTTTTCTGGGATGTTCCTAAGGGCTTTACGTGTCTGTAGCCCGCAGTTTATTGACGCTGAAATTAAAACTATTTATGATATTGCATTGAAACTTTAATACCCAAGGACTTTTATAGATGTGGCATGGAAAAGAGCTAGAAAAACATTTTATTCAACAAATGACAAACTTAAGTTTAGTAAGCATAACATTCTAAAACTACCCTATGATGGAAGGATTTTAGATATTCCTAGAATTTTAAAGCTATTTAACATAAATGTTGTTTTCAGTAATATTAATGTCAATAGTTTAATAATAGAAAATTCTCCTAAAGATCTTACAGGCTGCATATATGAAATTCCTTGCAAAAAGTGTGATAAAGTCTATTACAGACAGACCGGTAAATCTCTTTCACAACGTCTCAAGCAACATCAATATTCTGTGAGAACTGGGCAAATAACGAATGCATTATTCGTACATATGAGAGATTTAGATCATCCTATTAACTGGAGTCAAGCAACCTTAATCCCATGTAATAAAACAGTTAAAAGGAATATCATTGATTCTTGTTTCATCAAGTCAAATAATAGAGATGTTCTAAATTTAAGTCTTTGTTTTTTTTTTTAAACTTGATGCTTTCATTATGAAAAAAGTTGTAACCGTGTGATATCCGATAATCCTGGATTATCTCTTTTAATTTTTACCCTTTTGACAATTAACCATCTGGTATTCTTGATCTTGTTTTGTACCTGAGACCTTCCTCTCCAATTGTACTTCATTAACTCCTTGATAATGTCTGAGTAAAGTTGACAGCTCTTGGATGTCTGACTATTATTTTCCTGTAGTATTCGCTTATTTATGAAGTCACGTGCATCTACAGTGAATTTTTAAGCATATATCTAATTCTATTATATAATATATATATATATAATAATATAATATATATATTATATATATATATAGTAACTACATATATATATATATATATATATAATAATCATATATATATATCATGAATATTATATATATAGTATATATAATATATTAATTTTTTTGATATATATATATATATTATAATAGTGATAGATATATATATATATATCTATAATTATATATATAATATATATAGCTATATATCTATATAATATATATATAGTATATATAATAATATATATATATATAATATTATAACATATATACAATAGATATATAGATTACAATCTAGATAATAATATATATACATATATATATAGATAATATATATATATATATATATAGATATTATATTTATTATATCATAATATATTATCATATATTACATATTTAATATATATATCTAGATATATATCTATATATCTATTTATATTAGTTGTTTATATATTATATTATAGATAATATATCAATATTAGACATATATATATATATTATATTATAGTATAATAATATCATAATAGATAATATACTATATTATAATCTAATAAATCTATAATATATATATATAATATATATCTAATATATATTTATATATGTATAATTATATATATTACTTCTATACTCTATATAGCTATATATATATATTAATATAATATATTATTAGTATATTTATATTATTAATATATATATACTATATATATATATAATTATATATATATATTAGCTACTAATATATTATATATATCTCAAAAAATTATATACTAATATACTCAATATATAGCTAAATATATATATCGATATATATATATAGATATGATATATAGTATTATAATATATATATATATATTTATTTATTTCATATATATAGTTATATAGATATGTATTATATTATATATATATAATATATAATATATCTATATATATATATATATATAACTCTATCTATATCTATATCTATATCTATATAGATTATATATATATATATATACTATATATATTATATAATATATCATATATATAATTATATATATAGTATAATATATAATTATCTAATATATTATTCGGAATATATAATATAGATACTCATATATATAGATATGTATACTATATATATCTCATATATAGATATATATTATTCTATATATATGATCATATAATAGAATATAATTATATATATATCCTATATAATATTTATACAGAATATATATATATTGAGATATTACTATAATATATCTATATATATATAATCTTATCGTATCTTATACTTATTTATATATTTATATACTATATCACTAATATACATATATAATATATTATATCTATATATATATATCATATAATATATCTATATAATATTAATATATAGTATTTAATATCTATATAGGAGATAATCAATATATAAGTGAAAATAAAATTGAAGGCGGTTTCTTATCAACCAGTAGACATCAGTCGATATATTATATAATAATATATTATTATTATATATATATATAATATCATATATTATATTATATAAATTATATATGATTATATCTATCTATTATTAGTAATAATATATTATATATATATATATAAATCATAGATATATATAATGTATTAATATATATATATCTATATATATATATATATATAATATAGAGATATATATTTCTATATATATATAGATCTATATATATAGTAATATATATCACATATATAAGATAATCTATATATAGATATCTTATAAAATTTAACACAATGGTATAATAATGATATATATATATATATATATTAATATATATATATATATTATAATATATATATATAGAAAAAATAACAATACTATATATATATATTATAAGTAAATACACTCCAATCTATATATATTAAATATATATATATATAATATATTTATTGATATATAATATATATATATATATATTATATATAATCTATATAGATATATTATATATATATATATAAATTAAAAAAATTATAGATAATATATTTATATATATATATATATATATATATAATATATATTAATATGATAGATAGTCTATATATCTAGATATTATATAGAATTAATTATATAATATAATATATCTATATAATATAATAATATATAATATATATATATGTAATAATATATATACTATAAACTATTATATAGATTATCTAATTATACATATCCATATATATCTATACATATATTATATTATATTATATATATATATAATATATATAATATTATAATATATATATATCAAAATTATCTATCGATATTTCCAGAGACTGCTGTTCGCTCGTTTCATCAGAGGGACAGGCAGTCTCTGAAATATAGTACTTTTTCTCTGTAACATTTTGGTGTTTTTATGGGCTTTCCTTTTATTAGATGGAATTCTGTGGTTTACAAGAAACATTTTTACCAAGTTCATATATAATATTATATATATTATATATTTATATATATATATATATATATATATATATATATATATATAATATAAATATCAATATATATTTATATTTAGAATAGATATATATATATATATAATATATATTCTATAGTATTACATATATATATATATATACAAATATATATAGATATCTATATAGATAGATAATATTAATATATTATATATTATATATTCTATATATAGTATATATAGCATATATATATAATATTCATATATATGTCTATATATTAAATAGATAGAATGATATCTCAGATTATATCTATATCTAATCATATATAATATATATATTATATATTATATATAGAATATCTATCTTATATATATAGATATCTATCTATTATCTATTATATTATAGGTATATCTATATATCTAATTTAGGATGATTCTCATCTATATATATATATATACATATACTATATTATATATATATATATATATATTATATAAGATATCATATATAATATAGAATATCTAGATATATATATATATATGATAATATATAATATATAATATATATATTCCTATATAATATATAATATATCATATAGATATCTTATATAGATTCTATCGATATAATATCAGATATATATAATATATATATATAGATATAATAATATATATTATATATAAATATTATAGATATCTATATATATATATCTTATTTAATGTATATGTATATATATAATATATATTTTTTTTTAATACATATAAAATTAGATATATATGATATATTATATATAGATAATATAATATAGTATAGACATATGAGATATATATATATACTAAATATATTTATATATATATATATTATATTATACCTATAGTATTGATATCCTATCTATCTATATAGATATCGATATATATATAGATATATTATATATATATATATAGATATATATATATATATATAATATATATATATAATATAATTAATATATGTATAATAAAGGGTCCGAATAGGACCGAAAGTACGCGGCTAACTGGTTTTTTCATTTTTTTCCTTCGTAGGCCAAAATACCTTTATTTTAATATATTCTATATATATTAGTATATATATTTACTATATTATAGATTATAAGAGATATATATATTATAGATATATATTATATATATATATATAGTAATATAATATATATTATATATAATTATAAGATTATAGATATATATTATATATTATATATGATATATTTATAGATATATATATATATATAATATATATGATATATATATATAATTATATATCTACATATATAATATATTATATTATATATAATATATATAGTATATACTATATATATATATAATATTATATATATATAATTAGAACTATAAGATTATATATCATTATATATAGATATATATATATATATCAGTAGATATATAGATATATATATATATATATATACTATATATATATATATTATATATATATTATATATATATATATAAGATCTACGTATAAAGTATAGATATAAGATACTATATATATCATATATATAATATATATATATATATATATACAGATATATATATATATTAATATATATATATATACTATATAGTATATATATATATATAAGATAATATAGTATATATATTATATATATATAGATATCTATATATATATATCTATTCTATAATATATATCTAATATATATTATCTATATATATATATTATTATGAATATAATATATAGTTCTATATATATATATAATATAATATATATATAATGATATATATATATATCATTCATTATTATAATAAATAATACTTATTATATATATTCTATATAATAATAGATATATCATTATATAGATATATCTATATATATAATATATAACTATACTTATATATATACTAAACCTATTATCATATGTATAGTTATATAATCTATATATATATATTATATAATATATATATATATATTAATTATCTGCATATAATACACATATATGATATATATATACATATATATATATAGATTTATATATATATATATTATATATAGTAATTAAATATTCCACAGTGGTCCCATGAGGGTTTGAAGTATATAGAGAAATGCTCACATGAGAATGAAGAAAGGGGTTTATTCTCCTTTCATTTGACCGCGTGAGGGTCTCTTATATAATACAGGGTGTTTTCGAAAAATTGATATGGGACAAATAAAAACTAAGGTATTTCAGAACAGTTATCTATTGTTAAGTTTTTCTCTGAGTATTTAATATTTTTTTGTGGTCTGGCCATCCCCACCAGCCTTACCACAGCCTGCAATTCTTGAGGGGTATTGAATTTTTCTTAGCAAATTGCAAAAAGCTGAGACTCAAACTTGGTTTCCCTGTGCAATTCCGGTCACAGCTCTCCTTCGCAGGTCGTCTAGTTGGTTTGGTATACCATCATAGTTTCACTGTGGCATGCTTCAACAGGAGTATCCTTTAAGATACTAAACATTAAGATTCCATACGCCATTATGGTCAGGGGAGCTACCTGGAAATTCAATTGACGAGAAGAAATTTGATGCCAGTGGTTTTGAAGTCTGCTCCTTGTTTGTCCTGAAGAGCCTTGAAACATGGTGCCTTATCATGGCAAAATAAAATTTGAGCTTTTTCCCTCAGCAAGAACAAATGTTTTTCAGGATCTTTGAGGAAAGAAAAAATAACTCAGCCAGTTAACACAGTTTTCTCTGAAGTATTTTGCCATTCCATGACTGTCCTTTTTTCTTTTATGGCTGGTGAAACCAGACCAAAAATTCCGCCCAAACATTCAGGAAAAATTTCACAACTTGGAGTTTTGCATACGTCCATCGCTGATATCCATCCAATTTTTGCAGCCCAATGTTGTCATTTTATTTTTTGAAATTGGCTTCCTGCACTGTAAATGAAGAATTCATCTGATGCGGCCTAACATGGAGAAAGGTCAGCTTCATCCCAATCTTTAGAAAAGAATGTAACCAAAAACCATGCACGGTCTTCTCTCTGTTGTTTGAGTGGTTTTGGGCTTGGTGATAAACATGATATGGCTTGATATCAGATATTTTCAACTCACGATATACAGCATTATAACCTCTTCTTTCCCCCCTTTTTTTTATAGTTCAAAGCCCCAATTGTTTATGTACCAAAAACTTTCTTGGTCTATTTCACTGGCCTCAAGCTATTGATGACTTTCTAACATCCTGAGAAATGACTTCAGGCCTTTCAAGATTCCTCACCGGCTTTTTCGCAATGACAGTCATATGGGATTTTTTGTTCCAGTGTTTTCTTTTACAACAAAGGATTCATATCTTTTTAATGTATTTAGCTATCCAGGAACATGAAATGAAGGATTGCGCCAGTTATCCTCTGGTCCTCTCTGAAGGTTTAATTGTGGCCCGCATTCGATCAAATCCATCTGGATTTCCTCCGAATCTTAGCCATGGCTTGTATCCAACTCCGTCACTCAGTCTGAAAATACATAAGAAATGTAAAACTGCAAAAATAGCTTAATGAGAAACTTAAAATAATGTTACTTCCGGAGATAGGGCCATAACTTCATAAGTTTCCATTTGTTCTTGTGGAGGGGGGCCTCTAATTTTCGAAACACCCATTATATTTGGTGTAATATGAGCAAATAAACGATGCATATATATGTATATATATTCCCTTTTAAACTGACGAGAAAACGCTAATCCAATTGGCACGTGATTTATGAGAAGCCTTTTTGCTGAAGGTATAAAATGATTATAGTGTGGTTGAT
>NC_061100.1:69675352-69687852 GCF_015104395.2 Macrobrachium nipponense
TTAACTTGTGAGGGGACGTTGCCTGACCAGGGGGTTTTAGCCTCCCTGCTGTAACCCCAACCCCCCTTAAAGTACCCTAAAAACCCAACCCTAAACCATAACCTAACCTAGCAGGGGATGTAACCTAACCTAAGTAGGGAACTTAATCCCTAGTAGGAAATGTTTGCCTGACCGTGGGGGCCAAGCTCCCCCATACCCCCCCTTAAAGGCCTAACCTAAAGGTTCCCTCTTACAACCCCGTCGTGCGTGCTTAGAGATCGTCGTCGTCGTCGGAGTTCTTGTTCAGGCGTAGCGGTTGTCGCAGGATGAACAAATTAAAATCGCAGCAATGGCAAGTTGCAAGTACTTTAATGAGTAGGTGTGTCGTGCCTCTGAAACGTGGGGCCCCGCAAGTGGTCGGTATACGGCTTTTTTGGGAAGTAGGGAAGAAGTAAAAGAAGGCACGTAACGATCTGTACTTTGTGTAGCACCCAAAACAAAAAGTTTGGGGAAACGTTTGGAGGATAATCAGCACGCCTATTGCCAAGCAAATGCGTGGGGCGTTTTTCAGAAATCCGTATCTTACGAAGTAAGAGAAACATAAGAAAAGAAAAAACGTAATGCAGCACGAAAGTGTTTAAGGCACGACAATCGTGCATCAAATCCGGAGGAACAACACGGGTAATCTAAAATCAATTAATTAAAAGGGGAGCAATGAGTACCTTTTCCATCATTTTACCGTTTTGGCTTTCCAATATGGCACTAGCTTGCCTTTGTCCTTTGTTTGGAGGCATTGTGCTCACTGCCGAAGTCGACCTTGAACTGAGAGGTCAAACCTGTTAGAATCAGCCTTTGAGTATAGGCGAGTCACCTTTTAGCACGTACTTTTTGAACCCACTTTTATCGTGCTGGGTCACACACTTTTATCAGTGGCTGGTCATGTGTGGTCGTCTTAAATGTTGACACACCTTTCACAAGTACTGGTGATAGTACTCTCCCCACCGCACTTTGAAGTAAGATAAATGCACGGATGGAAGTGCGCTCACGTTCCCCTTTTTTGTTTAATGCGTACACTGAGAGGCAAGATTGAACGTTACGAGGGGCTCTTGCATGGTAAGTTAACGTCCCTTCATGGTGAAGAAATACCCCGGTAATTTTCCTTCATCGCTTTTCCTGCGTTGCACCGCAACGCCTAGCGTCAACTTACTGAGTACTTTTTGGGTCTTGGCGTGCTACGAGAGTAGCTCCAGGCGGTTCTTTCTAAATGTCCGCAGACAGGGTCTAGCGAAAAAACTAGCCGGCGGAAGCCAGTTTTTCGGGCTGCGTTGGCTTTGGCGTTCGTTGTTTGCGTCCACCAGCCAAAAAAGAAAAAAGTACGTTCCACGTGCGTGTATCTTACTACTTGGGCCAAATGTTTTGCAACGCCAAACCACTCGTTAGAAGCAGCGTAACGACTGGTTGTAAGAGTAAGCTTTACCTAAGTAAGGAATGTAACCTAACCTAATCCTAACCTAGCAGTGGGAACTTAACCTAGAGGGGATGGTTGCCATGACCGTTACCTCACCTTGAAGACTCCTAACCTAACATAGTAAGGAATATAACTCCTAACGAACCATAACCTAACCTTAGCCTAACCTAGTAGGGAAGCTTAACCTAGTCAGGAATATTGCCTGGAATCGAGGGGGGCGTATCCCCCCCCATTAAAGGCCCTAACCGAACCTAACCTAAAACCTAGTAAGGAATGGTAACCTAACCAAACCTAAACCTAGGTCACAAATGTAACCCTAACCTAACCTAACCTAACCTAGTAGGGAACTTTAACCTAGTAGGGAATATGTTGCCTGAACCAGAGTGGGGGGGTTCTTGCCCCCCCCCCCCCCCCATAACCCCCCTTAAAAGGCCTTAACCTAACCTAGTAAGGCAATGTAACCCTAACCAACCTAGAACCTAACCTAACCTAGTAGGGGAAACTTAAACCTACAAGGGATGGACCTTGACCTGACCGGGGGGGGGGGTGGGGGGGGGTGGGGGGGGGTGGGGGGGGGGGGGGGGGGGGGGTTAGGGGGGGAAAGGGGGGTTACACCCCCTTCAAGGACCTAACCTCAACCTAGTAAGGAATGTAACCTAACCTAACCTAGCCTAGTAGGGAACTTAACCTAGTAGGGAATATTGCCTGTCCGAGGGGCCTTTGGCCCCCCCGTACCCCCATTAAAGGCCTAACCTAACCTAGTAAGGAATGTAACCTAACCAAACCTAACCTTAGTACGTAACCTAGTAAGGGAATGTAACCTAACGCAAACCTAACTCCTAACCTTAACCTAGTAGTGAACTTAACCTAGTAGGGAATGTTGCCTGACACCCCTTAAAGGCCTAACCTAACCTAGTAAGGAATGTAACCTAACCAATCTAACCTAACCTAACCTAGTAGGGAACTTAACCTAGAATTGATGTTGCCTGACCAGGGGGCTTCACCCCCCCATACCCCCCTTGAAGACCTAACCTAACCTAGTAAGGAATGAAAACTAACCAACCTAGCCTAACCTAACCTAGTAGGGAACTTAACCAAGTAGGGAATATTGCCTGACCGGGGGGAGGGGCTTTTGGGGGGGGGAACCCCCCATCACCCCCCCTTAAAGGCCTAACAAACTAAACCTAGTAAAGGAAGTTGTTAACAACCTAACCAAACCTAACCTAGTAGGTAACCTAGTAGGGAATGTAACCTAACCAACCTAACCTAACCTAACCTTGTAGGGAACTTAACCTAGCTAGTAGGGAATGTTGCCTGACCGGGGGAGCAGAGCCCCCCCGTACACCCCCTTGAAGAACTAAGCAACCTAGCCTAACCGGGTACCCCCCTTCAAGGAAGTAAAACTGGTAGGGAAACCAACATATAACAAACTAAACCTAGTAGGGTATGTTGCCTAACCGGGGGGATTCGCCCCCCAGTAGGTAAAATGACATATAAACCTAACTTTGAAGGGTGTGGAAGTGTTGTAAAATGTTAAAAGTAACCATACATAACTGAATAATAGTAAGGAAACTGGAAGGGAGGTGTTAATTGTAATGTCTGTAAAACGGTATAATGGAATATATTTAAATGTAGGTTTTATAATAATAATGGCAAACTTTAATCCAGGTATTGGTATGGGTGAGAAATGCTTTATAAATGGTGTAACGTAAAGAGCCAGTCGTGAATACTGGAAAGGGGAGGGATTGAGTTGTGTATAAATCATATAGGGAGTGTGTATGTAATGTGCAATGCAATGTGCAATTTCACTTAACAGGTAGGTAGGTAGGTATCGAAACGTCCTAAAACCTACTTCTAGTATCAACATGTAGGCATTTTTCGGTGTCTGTCCTCAATTATAACATAATATTTCAAATTATATATGGTGAAATTATTAGGTGGGGATATTTCAAAACAGTTATTATACAAATACTATGGAAAATGATAAGGAATAAACACTAAAATTCACATAACATGTTTAATAAACAAATTAGGTAAATGCTTTTATGTAACTCAACGTATGGTTACCAGCCAATTCTTCACTCAGTCCGGTAGCAATGTAGGGGTCATACTGTAACATGTTTGGCTAAATACATGTATCCCTCCCGTAAACCACGATTTTTTTCCTCACTAAGAAGTCTGAGTTTAGGCCAAAAGCTCCCTTACAGTTAGCGCATGCGCAGTAGCATTAGTGCATGCGTAGTAGGATTCGGTGTCATGGTAGTAATAGTAGTAGATGAATATGGATGTGGAATGGCTCCACTATCGCTAGTTTTGTTATCTCTTATTTCCACCTGTATTTCATGTTTTTAAAAGTTTTAGATGTGGGAAATACCACAATAACACGGCAAAAACTCCCCCCCAAGTGGTTTCTCCCCACCCAAAACCCCGGTTCCCACTGGGGGTCCCCCTTACTGTAGGATAGAGTTGGGGTTTTGTCCCCACCCAAAACCCCGGTTCCCAATGGGGGTCCCCTTACCATAGGATAGTGTTCAAAGGTAAATTTGTGTCGTCCGAATAAATATTACTTCAAATTCTTGTTCAGGAGGTAAAACTGCATGAAAACCGCAACTGCCATACTCTGGGCCGCCGCGGATAGGTACACTAGATCTACCGAGGAAACCTATGTATCTAAGACAGCAGGTGCATTATTTCAATTGTAATAAGCAAGGGCACACCAAGAAACTATGCAGAGTAAAATATTGTTGAACATGCAAAAGTGCAGATCACTTTAGGTGCTCATGTCTGTCTCAGAAACAGAGGGATGTAAGACCCACACCTCTGACCCTAGGAGTTCTAATATGAGAACTTCCCACGGGGCCAAGAGACTGGCAAAATGTTTGGAAAGCAGAGCAACAAAAAGGGTAGAGATGATTTGTACATGACATTGTGGTCTGTTGGGGGACGTCCCGGAGCCTAGGTCGATAGTACAAGGAACAGTGGGTGATGTGAAGATCCCATGTTTATTGATAGGGGAGTGTAAGTTAATTTAATGGTCTGTGATCTATATCAGTCCATGATCTCTCAATACCCTTTGAAACCCTCAACAGAGATGATTAGATGCGTGATTAGATTCATTAGGTTTTATAAGAGTGTGGTTCACTCTGGGTAATCGAATGTTAAAAGAACTATTTTTGGTGATAAAAGGGATTACATTGGGTAACAGACTTTTGTTAGGCCATCCAGCAGTAGGAGACACTGGATGTTGGTCCATACAGGTGTTAGTGGCATTAACAGTTGGAATACCAGGTGTTTTTATTCCATATGTGGGTGTACATGGAACTGGGGTAAGTAAGGATACTTAGATTAACATGGGGGATAATGGTGGTAATAAGGGTGATAATGGTGATAATAATGGTGACATTGGTGATAATAATGGTGATAATAATGGTAGTATTGTTATTAATAATAATGGTGATACTGTTACAGACAAGGGGGTTGTGGTTGATGGTGTGGAGGATACTTATATAGGTGGGGGTGACATTCATGTGGATGTAGGACATGGGGGGAATAACCAGTTACAGGAGTGTGCTGTGTATGACAGCCAAAGATACAAAGGATGCTTTATTAAAGGAAGTTATTTTAAATCCAGGTACAATAACTATGGTGAAAGTCAGGTTGAGAGAAGTGCAAATACCCAAAGAGGTGTGTATAATTGAGAATACCAAATAATTAAAAGGTGTTATTAGTCAGCACAGTATTAGTAAACAAGGTATCAAACACAGGTGTCTCATAAATAGAATTGTTAAATCGTAATGATGCAGTTCGGAAATTTCAGAAGAATACTCATGAGGAAGACCTCCAGGATTAGAGTCGTGAAAGTGGTTCAGTGGCTAATGTGGAGGGGAAAACTGAGTTTTCAGAGACAGAAATGGAAATGAGGAGGAAAATCTTTAGGGATCACTCAGCTAATGCAGACTACAGGGAGCAAATATTAGCTATAAGTGAAGTTTTGGCTGAATTTGGGGAAATAGTGGTTTTAAAAGGGGATAAATGAGGTCTCACTAAGATTTTTGAACAAAAGGTGAATCTAGAGCCGGGATCAAACCCATCTTTATTTCAACATACCATATACCTACAAAATCAGGGAACAAGCAGAGAAAGAGGTTAGTAAATAGGAAGAGGAGGGAATTATTAGCCCCAGTGTGCCCTTGTTCAACTTACCCTTGTTGGCGGTGCCTATGAGAAGGACTGTTCAATCTGAGTATGTGTAGATTTCCGTAAATTGAATGACAAGACAGTTCCTGACTGTTATACGGTTGCTTGCATACCAGACCTTTTTGTGGAAATTGGGGAAATTAGGATATATTCTTTTAATAGGCCTTATTCAGGGATTTTTGCAAGTTCCTCTGGTTGAAGATAGTTGGGAATTTACTGCTTTCTCATTGCGCAAGGAGCATTTCGAGTTTACGCAGATGCCTTTTAGCTTATCGGGTAGTCCTACGACTTTTACGAGGTTAGTGAACACAGTTTTGATTGGGCTATTAGGCAAGAATGTCTTTGGGTACATGGGAGATATATTGATTGCAACAAATTCGATTGAGCATCACATGGAAGTGCTTAGGGAAGTTCTTAGGACACTTAGGTTAGCAGGCTTGAAAATTAAATTAGCTAAGCATGCCTTAAAGAAGTAGATTGCATATGTAGGTCAAGTCATATCTAAAGAGGGAGTTAGAGTAAATGACCATAAAGTCAAAGCAATCGCAGATTTTCCTGTTCCTAAGACAAAAAAAACAAGTTAGCTCATTCTTGTGGTTGGGGGTTGGGGGGTTTGAAAAGTATGTGAAAGATTTTCTATCTTGGCAGCTCCTTTAACAGATATGTTGTAGAAGGATATTCAATTTTTTGGGGGGGAGCCACAATAGGTAGCTTTTCAGAAAGTCAAGAAAGCATTAATGAATCCTCCAATCCTGAAATCCCCGGATTTCAGAGAACCTTTCACATTAGTGACTGATGCCAGTCAGAATGGTATGAGTGCCAGCTATATGTAGAAATTTGAAGGGAAATTTCCATGCAATAGGTTGTTATAGCAAGAAACTTAAGACAAAGGGTAGCAATGAAACGTTAATGGTAACCATAGATAAGGAAGCCTTTTCTGTAGTGTCAAACTTGGTTCATTTCAAGATGATGTTAATGGAGAATAAAGTAGAAGTTCTTACAAACCACAAACCATTATTAGTTCTTTTTAATAAGCCTGATCTGTCACATAAAAAGAGCTCGATGGTTCCTAACAATTAGAGATTTTGAGGCAAAGCTCAAATAAATATAGGGCAGGCATAATGTGATAGCAGATGCTCTTAGTAGAAGTTCGTATGTTACAGAAGGAATTCAAGTTGGAGTGGTTACTGGTGATTCCAAATCGGCCTCATAGAGCAAAGGCAAGATGCAGATGAAATTTTGGTGGGAGCAAGAGCGTTCCTTAGAGGTTTGGCATTAGAGGGTAATCAGTTGGTTAGGAAAATTAAATATAAACACAGGATGAGTGAAAGTAAAGGGGATACGACACAGATCGTGATTTTGAAATTCCTAATTCCAGTGGTCTGAGACTGCAAGTTTGGTAGTCCACATTTGTTGGTGGAAAAGACGTATAATGAGATGTGTAATAAATATATTTGGAAGAATATGTGGGCAGATGTGGAAAGTTTTGTAAAAAAGGATACAGTGTGCAATGCTTGCAAACCTGCAAAGGATACTTCTTGCAAATTAGGGTCATATCTGCTACCAAGTAGACCCTTTCAGAGGGTGCACATGGATATCTTGGGGAATTTCTGTGAATCAGGGTATGGCTACAGGTACTTATTGGTGGTAACAGATAAACTGACGAGAGTAGCGGAAATTTTTGCACTAAAAGTTATAACAACAGAAATGGCTGTGGCCTTTTTCAATGGGTTTATATGTAGATACGGGGTTTCCGAGGTCTTATTGACTGATAATGGTAGAAAATTTGTAAATACGACCATAGAGTGTCTGGCGAAAGTTATGGGGATACAAAAAGTAACAATCCTTCCATAAAGACCTGAAGCTAGTGGGTTGTGTAAACGATCAAACAGGGAGGTACTCCAGGCATTCAGGAAAACTATAGGCGGCAATGATAGGAACTGGGATAGGTATATAGAGACAGTTGGGCATAACATTAATACTATGTTCAGTGACGCTACTAAAATGTCCTCATTCGAAGCATTATTTGGTTGTCAAGGGCGAGGCTCATTTGATTTGTCGCCTTGGGGAAGATACAGTGAAATCATCAATATATATGGCAAAAGAGAGACATGCTTGTCTCAGCCGTGATCTCAAGACAAATGGTGGAAAGAAGCAATGGGAAACCATTAGATGTTAAAGTTGCAGTTGGGGAAAATGTGTTTGTGAACATCAACATGAGAAATTTGAGGGTTATTTTAGGGTTATTGAAGAAAAGAGAGGGAACAGGTTTTTAATCTTGGATGAGAAGACAGGTCTGACTAGATTAAAGCATATATAAGATCAAGAAGACAGGAAAATTGTTTCACAAATGGATGATGAAATGTGGAAGACAGAGACCTGTAGAGTTTTACACTTCTGATAATCAGTCTTATTCAACACAGTTTTTTTTCCTTTTCTTTTACTATTTTTCTTTTTATTATGCGCAACTGCGGTGACTCGTTGTAAATACCTGGGGTAATTGTTATAATTATGTTGTAATAATGGTACAATTTAGGTGAAACAATGTGGGAAAATACCGTGGAGTTGAGAGATATTATGGTAGTTTTCTGGCAACAATAAGGGTTGATATCCTTTGGTGTTAAATAATGAATACTATGGGATGAGAATAAATGTTGTGGCATTATTTGATTTTGGTAGTGATGATTTATTTGGTGGTGATCTTTGGTTTTATGAGTCAATGGGGTAGTGATTGTCGTATTATGGTTTTTGGCGGTGATCTAGGCTTATTATGGTTTTTGGGGGTTCTACTGGTTCATTGTGGCTTGTGGTTTTATGGTTTTTATATGATGAATACAATGGTGTTACTAGGGTATGAGAATAAATGTTGTGGCATTTTGTGATTTTGGTGGTGATATTTGGTTTTATGAGCCAATAGTAATTCTGTGTCAAATTGGGTAACGTATTATCGTCCACCTTCGGCTCCCTAAACGGGCTTCGGCAAGGGGGCATTCTCTCTCCATACCTGTTTAATACGTACACAAATGCCTTGAATGTCAAACTAAACTCACTCCCAATCGGATGCACTGTCAATGAAACAACTATAAACAACCTCTGTTACGCCGACGATACGGTTCTGATTTTCCCATCAGTGCATGGCCTCCAACGACTCATCGACATTTGCCGCCAATATGCAGAGGAATTTGATATAATCTACAACGAAACCAAGACCCAGTTCATGTCGCTGCTCCCAAGATCGCTTAAGCATATTGCAGAACTACAAATTTTCTTCGGACACCATCGGCTGGAATTTGTGCGCGAATTTCCGTATTTGGGTCACATTATCACCGACGACCTAAAAGATACGGCAGACATTGATGAGAGGCGTCGTAAACTATGTGCAACTGGCAACATAATTGCAAGGAGGTTTGCCTTCTGTCACAGTGACGTGAAACTGCTGCTCTTCCGCTCGTACTGCTGCGGTATCTATGGGTGTTCCCTCTAGACGAACTATACCCGAGTGACCATGAGACGTATCAATGTTGTTCACAATGACATTCTGAGACGCCTCACAAACACTCCACGCTACCACTCCGCCACACAGATGTTCTTAGAAAACCACCTGGACAATTTAAAAATCATTGTAAGGCGAACAATGTCCAGTCAGATAACCCGAGTGAGAAACAGCGGCAACTCGCTCATACAAAGCATCCTAAGGAGTGAAGCAAGAAGAAGGTCTAAATTGTGGGAAAGATGGGAAAATGAGGCCTTTGTCCCCTAAAGGACTTAATCTCTGTATTGGCAAGATGTCATCTGCAGAATTTGTCATTATTATATTAATTGCTGATATCTTATTTTTTCATTATTACTGTGATTACTATCAAGTTAAAGTTTTTTTTTTTTTTCTACATTCAATTATCGTATTTAGCCCTATGGACCTGACTACTGTAACCACCTAAGGTCTCTAGTTGAAATTTAAGTTATATAATCTGTGCACTAGCTGTTGTAACTCTCAATGCATTTTTTTTCTCACCAATATTATTACTGTTATTACCAGTATTTTGTGGATATATGCCGATTACTCATTTTTCTTATTATGTTGTCTCATGTGTATTTTGTATATTCATTGTATATGGCCCTGAGCCGAAATAAAGGATATTATTATTATTATTATTATTATTATTATTATTATTATTATTATTATTATTTATTATATATTAATAGTGTAGTGATTGTGGTATTATGGTTTTTGGTGGTGGTCTAGGCGTATCACGGTATTATGGTTTTTGGGGGTGGTACTGGTTCATTGTGGGTTTGTGGTTTTGTGGTTTTATGGTTTGCGGCAGTTTGCATTTTTATAAGGTTACATTCACCAGTGTTACTTTGATGATTTATGGATGGTAATTTTGGGCTAGTGATGTTCTGAGGTTATATCCCACAGAGGTGGTTTTCTTTGGTGTTTTCTATTTTGGTAGTTTTAGAGTGGCTTAATGTATTTAGCCCGAGGCAGGGTGTTTTATATTCGTAGTTATACAATGGAGGTAGATATTTTTTGGTACTAGTGCTCAATAGATGATTTTCTTTTGAGGATTAATGAGGTTTTATGGTATTAGTAAGGTTTTTTGAGACTGAGGGTGACTCCAAAGTTTATGAAGTAAGTTTGACAGGGGAATGTGGCTGTTTGCGGAATTTTGCAATAAACAGGTAATTTAGCGCTGACGACGTTGAATGGTGTCCTAAATGAAACTATTGTTGATGTTTTCCTTTAGAGTTGGTTACCCATGAGGTTTTTCTTCTTTCTGACATTTTAGATGATAACATTTCGTTGTGACGAATTTAAGGGGTTATGTATGGATTGCTACTGATTTGTTTATGACGGCAATTTTTGTCAGCGATGATATGGTGGAACAGTTTGAATTATATTTTTTATTAGCGGATATCTGTGATTGGGATTAAGTGGAATTAATGGTTTTTTTACTTAGTTTTTTAGAATTATATGTTATTTTTAGAGGTGTTGTGGAGTTTATTTTGGGATACATAACATATAAATCAGGGTCGAGCATTATATTTGCCAGAGATTAGTTGTATAAACATTACGGAGTTTTGTTGGTGTACTTATTAGATAAAGGGTTAATGTTGAGTTGTCAGTACTTTTAAAAGGTCAATGGAGAAAGACCATGGTATTTTAGTGAGGAATTTAAATTATTAGTGATATACTATGAGGCTGGGTGTGTATTAGTTCACGACAGATTCGAAGGTGAAAGTAAGATTTTCTTTCTAAAATACACAGATTTCCATATACTTGTCAGTGTCAGCTAGAGCTTGTTCATGATGAGACATGGACACACAATGACTTAAGAGAATTCCCAAATGCTGACAGCAGAAACAACTTAAGGATCTACTGCGCGAGATGTATGGTCTTCACTATGAACGACGAGGTCATGGATTAATACTAATACAGGGACCGTAAATCTTCGA
The DNA here is from genome assembly GCF_015104395.2 of Macrobrachium nipponense. Classification (NCBI taxonomy): domain Eukaryota; kingdom Metazoa; phylum Arthropoda; class Malacostraca; order Decapoda; family Palaemonidae; genus Macrobrachium; species Macrobrachium nipponense. The sequence continues at coordinate 69,686,454 of NC_061100.1, forward strand.
TGGCTCATATGGAGTCGTCTCAGGATGATTTCTTGGAGCTAACCATGGATCTACGATACTTCTACAAAGCAGGTGCAGGAAGCACTTGCAATCAAGTCATTGAATATTCAAGAGGTAGTTATGGTTCCTCCACTGGAAGACGACAGGGTAGGACGAAACCAGCATCGTAAGTTGCCTTGAATCATGTGTGGGGATAAATTATGTGGAACTTGGGACTAGTGCCGGCCTAGCATGTGTCAGTAGACATGTAAATTGGGTAGCTGAACCGTATTAACTGTTTTACTGAAAACAATAGTATTAAATGTAGGGTGCAATGGGCTTTTTTGCCAACAGATTGGAATGTGCACCAGAAATGTCACGAGAGTTATGGAAAAGCTTCAAGATATCAGTGAATGCTTTGGGTGGTTGAACGACACATGCCTACGTAGTAAAACATTGTCAGGCCTCAGAGGTGAAAATGCAAGTGCGGTAGTGGACCTAGCTGCTGGTCGAGAGTCTTGTGATTGTGACATCAGAAAAATGCAATTATCTGTGTGTGTTCGTGCACCAAACAAGGTGTGTTTGCCGAACCTCCTTGAAAAATTAAATACCTTTGTATGTACGGACACCAGGACTTCTTAGAGTGTAATATAATGAGACTAGAGGAGAAAAGCGGCTATTCTAGAAAGAGACTTTACATGTGTTAAATGAAACGAGTTACAGAGGAAAAGTGCGGAAGATCCATCCAGAAAGGTAATAGTGATAAAGAGACTTTGTTAGACAGTTGAACATTTTATAGATGCACTGAGAGAGGCTGAAGTGAAGTGGAAAACAATTTCCTTTTTTTCTTCCACGTCATACTTTTGTATTTTCATTGTATGTGTAACCATTTTTATTTTATTTCTGATAAATGTGGTTTCTTTTCACAGATGGATTCTAATGTCACTACATAAAAATGAATTCTCTGACTAACACTTATATCTCTTATTTTTGGGAAAATAGAAATAGTGATTGAACTGATGTTTTTTCTTTAAAGAGGCAATGTGTGACTTTTTACTTGAGATGATCATTATTGGGAATGATTTGTATTTTATGTTTTGGACATGCAATTCCTTATCCTTTTTTTGATGTTAGTTCTTTTGGGAAAAAAGACTATTATTTGTATATATATATATATATATATATAATATATATATATATATATATATATATATATATATATATATATATATATATGCCAGGTGCAGAGTTTGCTGAGGACGTATTACTGTTGAGGGAGGGAACAAGACTGTTGATATATAGTGACTCGAGGGTAGTTAAATGGTCGTCAGGATGTTTGACATGGTCTATTTTGGAAAACGGTTCTTTTTGTATTTCAATTTTGCAAGGAGAGGCATGATTTCTGATGTTGGAAAATTAA
>NC_061100.1:69692852-69700528 GCF_015104395.2 Macrobrachium nipponense
AGCACACAGGATGGTAGATATTATTTTCATCTTCTTGAAGTAGACAGCTCCCATGCCACAGTCAGAAGCATCAACTTGTATCACAAATTTCTTGTTGAAGTCTGGAGCTTGAAGTACTGGTCTTGAAGTTAAAATGGCTTTTACCTTCTCAAAGGATTCTTGACACTGTGGAGTCCAAACAAACTTAGCTTTCGGACTATTTAGGTATGTCAAGGGAGCTACTATGGCTGAGAAATTTGGGCAGAAACAACGATAGGATCCAGCCATGCCTAAAAATCTCTGTAGCTGTTTTTCCTGGTAGTAGGTGGGGTAACCTTACGGATACCTTCTACATTAGTATTTACTGGAGCAAGAGGGCCTTTCCCAACTTCAAACCCAAGATACTGCACAGTTGCCTTTCCAAACTCGCTCTTCTCAAGGTTGACTGTTAGTCCTGCTTCTTGTAGCTACTTGAAAACTTTCTCCAGTATCTTCAGATGTTCTTTCCATGTTGTAGAGTAAAGCACTTTGTCATCCAGGTATACACGTAATCCTTTTATCGATCCTAGCAGTTGATCCATTACTTGTTGGAATGTTGCAGGTGCATTCATCAAGCCAAACATCAGAACAGTATACTAATGCAGTCCAGAAGGAGTAATAAAAGCTGACAGCAACTTAGCATTCTCATATAGGGGAATTTGATCATATCCTTTCCACAAGTCTATCATGGAAACAAACTTGGCTTGCCCAATATTATCAAGTAACTGATCTATAAGAAGCAAAGGATAATGGTCAGCCACACTGATGGAATTCAGTTTCCTATCTCAGTACGCATTATAAATGAACCATCTGGTTTCTTCACTAACACACATGGAAAACAGAAGTGACTTGAATTGGGTTCTGCTAATCCATGTTGCAGCACATATCCAACTTCTTTCCTCAAAAAATCTCGATGATAAGGTGATAAGCGATAAGCTCTTTGTTTGTATAGTTTTCCATCTTCTTGAATCTTTATCTCATACTTGGTACATCTGCAAAAATCTCTGGGATACTTCTAATTACTTCACTTAAGTCTTCCCTTTGCTCAGCACTCAGGTGTTTCAATTTATCCTCCATACTTTCCAAAATTAAAGAATTATTCATCTTGCTTTCAGCTCCCAATTTGTAGCCATCATCATCTTCTGTAGATGAAGTTGTTTGTGTTATTGACACAGTTTCAGTTTTAGTTTCTGAGAAATAAGGTTTCGAGAGGTTCACATGTATCTTCTTTTGTCGTTTTCTTCTTTCTGGTGTTTCAATCATATAAGTTCTATCACTTAACCTCTGAATTATCTTGTAAGGACCTTGAAATTTATTAGTGAGGGGAAATCTCTTGATAGGTAAGAACACTAACCCTTGTTGACCAACACTAAAACTTCTTAGCTTAGTCTTAGCATCATATCTCCTTTTCATTTTCTCTTGACTCACTTCAAATTTTCTAAAGAGAATTTTCTAATCTCTTTCAACCTTTTCCTTAAGATCTTGGCTTTCCTCTGGATTTTCTTTTCAATTTTCTGCGAGAATCTTCAACAGTCCTCTCACTTCTCTACCAAAAATCATCTCATTAGGTGAACATCCCATACTCTCTTGATAAGCACTCCTAACTTCAAACAACATTAATTGTAATCCAACATCCCATTCTCTTCCTGACTGAGAACAATACTTTGTCAGCATACTTTTCAATGTCTGGTGGAACCTTTCTATAGCACCTTGAGTTTCTGGATGATAAGCAGTGGATAACTGTTGTTTCACTCCTAACAAATTCATCACATCCTGGAATAACTTTGAAGTAAAGTTTTTTCCTCTATCACTTTGTACTATTTCTGGTATACAAAACTTTGAGAAAAACTCCGCAAGTTTTTCAGCAACTATCTTTGGCAGATATGTTTCTAACAGGGATTGCCTCTGGATATTATGTCACAGGACACATTAATATTAACAAATACTTATTTCCCTTCTTTGCTAAAGGGTTCTCCTCTAACTTCTATAGGTTGTAAGGGAGCTTTCTGGATGGTTTCATTCGGTTTTCCAGCTACCTGGCAGGTATGACATTGTCACGAACCCCAAGAGAGAGGTCCGCTTCAGGTTCGATATTATGATAAACAAACAAAAAATTCAACACCAACAGTTGAAACTGGGGATACGAATATAGAAAGATACACAAACACAACAAAGGCTTATTTATAAGCTTACTAACAAAGATAAATGCAGAATGGTGTCTCCTATTTACATAAAAAAGGCAAAATCTTACAATGCGTGATCTGGGGAAGAAGTGAGGTAATTCAAATGCTTGCTGGCCAGTTTTGCGACTCGAAGTGATGGCTTCGCAAAGGAGAACTAGACGTCTTCTTGACACTGTATTCCAGAAAACAAGGTCTATTCTTGATACTTGAAGGGCAGGAACTCCTTAAAACCTCTTGTAAAACGTTTCCTCTCTGAAGTCTTGCTCTACGTCGAAATGCCTCGGTCGTCCACTCCTGACGACGACTTGACCAGAATTCAACCAAGTCTCAAGTGACTTTTCCTCTCTGATCCTTCGTTGGTTCCTTCTTCTCTTATCTCTTTCTGACGATCTCTGCTGCTGATCTCTCACTGATAGACTGATCTGTGGCTCTTACTGATGATCTGCTTCCTCCTACTTCATCAGTCGTATTTATACAGTGACCTGGGGGTGTGGACTACGGGGGAGGCGGAGCACGAACGTCACAGGCTCCCGAGATTACTAGAACTTCTTAGAAGGATCTGGACAAAGTATTACATCAGAAATCGCTGCGTTTCTCACGACACTTCGGCGCCTGTTGCGTTCCCAACATGCCTGACGATTCCAAAACAATCATGAGAACAGTCACCTCCAACACCTGCGCGTATGCCCCCTTGCTGCAGAACTATTCGAAAACGCGTTTTCCTTTCCTATAACTCATAATTCCTTGCTACGAAGCAGTTACCATGACATGTCCCCCCAAAAGAAGAAAAAAATTAAATTAACTGATTTTATTTTTTTCTAAAGAGAAACAAGAATTAAACAGTAGGGGAACAATTCTGCATAAAGCTTTAATACCTCTCCATTCACTCAACCACTCGTGCCAAAATAGAAAACAGTCATTAGGCTACTCATACTGAAAACTCTAGAGAGGCTATCTGCTATAACATTATCCTTCTCTTTTACTTTTTCCGTTTTCTGAACTCTGATTAAAACTTTGAAATGCTAAACACCTCTTGCATTTTCTCAAAACTAATTTCTTTCAGTAACACTGTCACATAGAACACTGGCAGTGGCCATGGTACAAGGGCGTTCTTTATAATTCTGAAGCAAATTTACATTCATTGACTTTGCACTACTCTTACCCACATTAATTCTATAGTGTATATTTCCCATCTCCTCTAACACTGAAAAAGGACCTTCGAACTTATAAGGTAAAGCGGAACCTTCTTTCTGGACTAGTACTAAAACTTCATCTCTCACACAGAAATTTGTCTCTTTCGCTCTAAGATCATGTTTCCGTTTAGTCTCCCCTTGACTCCCGTTCTCCTTTGCTAGTTGCCAACCATCTCTTAAATTGTTTTTATAATACTCAAGATTAGTTATGTAATCTTCTCTACCCTTACTTCTAGACAAAGGTCCGACCATATTGATAATACATTCTCAAAAGATTCGCCTACTGAAGGAATATTACACAACAGAACTCTGGGAATTACTTGAATCGGTTTCCCGGCAATTTGGCATTCATGACAGCTTAAAACATACCTCTTTATGTAATTTTTCATTTTAGGCCAAAAGTACGCCCTACTAATACACTTGAAAGTTTTATTTACTCCTAAATGTCCTTGCTCATCATGTGCTAACTTCAAAACTAGCTCACGAAGCTTGCTAGGAACCACCAATTGTTCGGTGATTTCCCCTTTACTACCTGACTTAGGACGAAAATAACGACACAAAACTTTGTCCTTTACACAAAAAGTTTCCTTACAGACATCGAGATCATCATTCAGTTCACATTCAAAAATTCGGGTTAGTGTCTCTTCCTCTCTCTGCAACTTGACTAGCTCATCCTTATCCAAAATGTTAGGGCCTAATTCATCACCGTAACTAGTACTAGATACCTGTACATTTACTATGTTACTTTCGACAGCTACGCCTTCCCCTTGGTTATCACTGTCAACGATACATTCAGGTGTCTCAGCCACACTCATGCCAAGATCAACCTTGCCACCTATATCACACTCATTCGAATCCACGAACTCACTCTCGTTCGAATCCACGAACTCAATCTCGTTCGAATCCATGAACTCACTCTCGTTCAAATCCACAAACTTACTCTTGTTCGAATCCACGAACTTACTCTCGTTCAAATCCACAAACTCACTCTCTTTTGAATCCTCGAACTTACTCTCGTTCGAATCCACGAACAATCATGACCGTAGTGCATGTCTGTATCTAATCCCGACCTAGTTACTACCATCTTAGGCACTGGAATATCCCTCACAGCAGGATTCACATTCTTGGATAAAGCTAAGTATTACCGACAATAATGTCAATGCCATCAACGGGCAAACTGTCAACAATTGCAAGTTTCACTTCTCCTGACACTACCTGACTTTCTAAATTCAACTTCAAAAAAGGACAAAGAACACAAGTGTTAGTAAATCCACCTAACATGACTTTTTCTTCCATATTGATTTCTGCCCTGTTCGGCACTTTCTCTCTCCTAATCAGTGAGACAGCAGCTCCTGTGTCGCGAAGCAAGACCACTTTCGTCGAACACACTCCTCCAAGAGAGGAAACTACACCTTCCGACAGAAATTCACCAAAAATTTTCCTAGTTTTTCTCATCGCATCATTCCTACTTGACGAAAGGTTAACTAGCAATACTGGTTTCTTAACGTCCTTCCTTCCTACTGCACAATTTCTCACTAAATGCCCTTTCCCATTACATCGGAAACAAGTTAATTCTGAGCCACTAGATGTCATTTTACTCTTACAAACCTTAGACGTATGACCAGGTTTTCTGCATGTATAACAGGAATAGTCACTTTTACTCGCATTGCTATTACTAGAACTAAAACCTTTACTGCTTTGTACTCTACCAGACGAAGAATCATTTCATTTCTTACCAACACTCAAATTATGAGTCAGACTATATTCGTCAGGTAACCTAGTTGGTCCTGCAAAAGATACTTCTCGCCTATCCTCTATATAAAGCTTAATCTCAGGAGATACGTTATCTTTGAAGATTCCTACCAACACTAAGTTCTTCAAACCTTCAAAATCATCAACTTTAGCAGAAGTTAACCAATAAAAAATCAGCCTTTCTAACTTCTTACCGTATTCTACGTACGTAATATTCTCATCCTTTCTCAAATTTCTAAATTTCTTACGGTATGCCTCTCGTACTAGCCAATACGCGCTATGAACAGTTTCTTTCACGATATCATAATTATCACATTCCTCCTTAGACAAGCAACTATACACAGTAAGTGCCCTACCACTCAAGACTGACTGTAAATATAAAGTCCACATTTCTTTAGGAGAACCTACTCTTTCAATTAACTTCTCAAAACACATGAAATATGTCGTTACATCTTCCTCATCAAACTTTGGTACTAATTTCAGCACTACACTCATACCTAACCTATCCGCCTTGTTTTCGTTCTTGCCTGTCCGACTGTTAAGAGTGCTTTGCCTTAACGGAGCAATTTTCAACTTGTGCATACTTTTTTTCTCACTTTCTTCCTGCTCATGCATTACCAACATTTCTCTCTCTTGCTCTTGCTGCATTTTCATTACTTCTCTCTCTTGCTGCATTTTCATTACTTCTCTCTCAGCCGCTCTTTCATCTCTCTCATACTTTTCTCTTTCTTTCTTTTCAACATACTCACGGAGATAATTCCCCTCTAGACCTAGGAGCTTACCCGACTCAATAAACTCTTTCACCATCTCACTCATTCTGGCTCTTTCTATATTCTACCTGTTTCAAACTGTTAAAGTGTTGAATATTACTGGCCAAGGTCGCCACAAAATGTCACGAACCCCAAGAGAGAAGTCCGCTTCAGGTTCGATATTATGATAAAAAAAAAAAATCAACACCAACAGTTGAAACTGGGGATACGAATATAGGGGAAGAAGTGAGGTAATTCAAATACTTGCTGGCCAGTTTTGTGACTCAAAGCGATGGTTTCACAAAGGAGAACTGTAATTGTAGACGTCTTCTTGACACTGTATTACCATAAACAATGTCTATTCTTGATAATTGAAGGGCAGGAACTCCTTAAAACCTCTTGTAAAATGTTTCTTCTCTGAAATCTTGCTCTACGTCGAAATGCCTCGGCCATCCACTCCTGACGACGACTTGACCAGAATTCAACCAACTCTCGAGCGACTTATCTTTTCTGATCCTTCGTTGGTTCCTTCTTCTCTTACCTCTCTCTGACGATCTCTGCTGCTGATCTCTCACTGATAAACTGATCTGTGGCTCTTACTGATGATCTGCTTCCTCCTACTTCATCAGTCGTATTTATATGGTGACCTGGGGGCGTGGCCTACGGGGGAGGCGGAGCACGAACGTCACAGGCTCCCGAGATTACTAGAACTTCTTAGAAGGATCTGGACGGAGTATTACATCAGGAATCACGGCGTTTCTCCCGACACTTCGGCGACTGTTGCATTCCCCAACACGCCCAACGATTCCAGAAAAATCATGAGAACAGTCACCTCCAACACCTGCACAAATGCCCCCTTGCTGCAAAACTTCTCAAAGATGCGTTTTCCTTTCCTTTAACTCGTAATTCCTTGTTATGAAGCAATTACCATGACAGACACTCACGACAGAACCTGCTAACATCTTTGTGAAGTCCAGGGCAGAAAAAATATTTCATGATTTCCTCCACAGTCTTTCTGATTCCCATATATCCAGACTCATGAGTTACTGCTACCACTTGCTTTCTCAATGGATATGGAATCAAAATTTGATGATATTCACCCCATACAGCATCTCCTGGTATATCGGTAGGTCTATACTTCCTTATCAGCAAAACTTTCCTTCAGAGAGAAACAAGTAGGAATTTGTTGCGTCTCTTCTCGATCAACAACTCTGAAGACCAAATCAGCTAAAGCTGCATCCTTCTTCTGCAACACCATTAGCTTCTCTCTTGTCACTTGACCAACTTCAAGAGTTGAATTCTCAATATCTGCTAACTGAGCTACTGTAGTTTCACTATTGTCTTCAGGAACACTTTGATTACTTGGAGTCTCTTCAGGAACAACAGGTTCTTCTTTGTCATCGTCGTCTTCTTCTTCTTGGGAAATCTCTTCTTGTTCAACATTAGGGGAAACATCACTTCCCTAGAACAATTCTTCTAAGCACAAAGATCCTTCACTTGATCCTTCTTGGGTGTGTGAATTTTCAGTTTCTTCACTTGCAGTCGTAGTCCTCTTCATACTTCTGGTAGTTACACAACTAGGAAAAAGGTGGGGTTATTCTTCCTCAACTCTACTAGGACAAATCCTCAACGGTTTGTCTGTCACTACAGGACAAGGAATAAATGGCACACCACCAACTTCATTCCCCAACAGAACATTTACACCTTCCACAGCCAGTGAGTCCTTTACAGCAAAATCAACATTCCCTGTCACCAATTCACATGACAGGTGTAAGCAGCAT
>NC_061100.1:69701028-69716028 GCF_015104395.2 Macrobrachium nipponense
ATAGAGCTTATCTCACTCATCAAACTGGATGAGCTTCACGACGAAATATCCTTTCTGGTGAGATATTTTAATAATGATTGTTTTCCTTCACGACTTTTTTTCAGATCTTTAAACAAACTGCTAATGAAAAAATGGTGCATTCAACACCTGTATCTGAGACTGTACTGAGACTGAAGATGTTTGCAAGTTTCCCTTTCTTGCATGATGATACTTTCTGGAGACCATGCACATCCATTATTCAAAAATGGTTTCCGGCTGTGGACTTGAAAATTATCCCCAAAAATCCCTTAACTATTGGATCTCTGTTTACAGTCAAAGACCGACTCAGTCCTCTGCTTTCGTCCAGCGTCGTATATAAATACACTTGCCCGAGATGTGATCACGGGACATACGTGGGATGCACGAAGAAGCTGTTGAAGGTTCGAATAGATTTCCACAGGGGCATAAGCCGTAGAACAGGTAGTAGGTTACCTAATCCGGAACAATCCTTGACAGCAAGGATTTTTCTATCTTGGGCCAATTGCGGAACAACAACAACCTGACTATTTTAGAATATATAATTATCAAAAAGACTGTACCGTCGTTAAACACCCAAACGTCCTCTGTAAAATTGTTCATAGCATAGTTTAGGCAGCTGGTTTGCCTCACTCTGTTTTTACTTATTTTTGTTAGTCTTACTCTTTCTTTTGTATAGGTACAGTTGGACACAGGTTTCCCTGGTACACCTTCTTGAAGGACTTCGAAAAATTATATGGTAACAGTGTTTACTGAGGGGGATGGGGGGAGGACTCTTCCTCTCTTAGCAAGAGTTCCACCAACAAGCTCTGGAATTCTTTCAGTGGGAGGAGTCATTAGGTATGGTTGGAGAAACACACACACACACACACACACACGCACGCACGCACACACACACACACACGGAATAAAAAAAAAAAGAAATTTAAGCAGGGTATATCGCTGTAACTAAGATTACTGTTTCACTTTTAATATAAGTTTGTTTATTAAGATTCCATTTAACTTTCTTCTAAGTCGTTATCTTACCACCGTGTCTGTTATTATATATCGGTCATATTCATTACGCAATACATAAAATGATCAAAATTTCATAGTTATATTGGTATTGGAGAGAATCACGAACATCATAACAGGATATCTTAACCTTATCACGTAAGCCAAGTTTATAGTATCGGTTGCAGTGCGTTTCCTACCAATAATATAATAGAAAGCTATAAAGAGAAGCGCAGCAACACTTCATTGAACATACCCAAACACTGTGAACGTATTGGAAGTGTCCGACACCTTAGCTCCTCTCTCTCTCTCTCTCTCTCCCCCATATTAGCTACTTTAAAATGACATGTCATCTAGAAATACCACTGCGCTAACTATGCAGTTTTGATATGTCATTAACACCCTTTAATCTTGACTAAACTAATATATGCATATATATTTTTTCGGGGGCGGGGGAGTGGTGTCGGGGATAGAGTTCTTGTTGTTAAGCCGTCTTACAGGTTTTGGAATTCTAAAATGTAATTCAAACTGACAAGCTTCTTGCTTTTGCCGTACCGATGTCCTCAGCCTGACTTTGCTACAACTGAAATGGGTGGGGGACTAGGGGTAAGGTGGGCCTGTTGCGACCCCGATGAGTGGACTAAGTACTAGATATGCTCGAGGATATAGTGTATGGCTAACGAAAAGCTCCACTTGAAATATTTTCTTGTTTATCTTTAATGCCTGCGTGTTTTTAGTGTTATCCTAATATTATTATAGTACTGTAGATTTTCTGAATACAACAACATTTACAAGAAGAAGGATTGGGTTAAACTTCACTCTCTCTTGTAAAACATATAGAATGAAAAGAAGAGAGAGAGAGAGAGAGAGAGAGAGAGAGAGAGAGAGAGAGACTAGACGTTACTGTGGAATCAAAATGAAACTACTAGGGACAGAGAAAATTCCACAACATGTAATGGAAAAGTGAAGAAGGACTCCCAAACTTGGTGCAAACTTTTAACCATTCCCATATGGTAAACGTAATTCGTTTGCCAATGATAAACAATTGTTGATATTCAGAGGTTTCATGTATTCATGGTTGGGTTTGTATTCCTTCTTGAATATACTGTAGAGGTTATTCCCTACACGCCGTTCATTACAATAATTATTACATGATATGGATAAACATATCTACTTGGCTTATATTTTCTAGTATATTAATTGTGATACATGTTTTAATGTCATACGGACAGAAATTCCTTTCGCTCTTATCATCATTTGTGTCAGGATAAGAGACAGACGTCTCTATTGTTAAACAGCCCCTTCAGTCATTTACCTGTCCATTGTGGAAAGAGCTATTTGGAGAAATGTATTTTGATGATATTGTCCTAGGGTTCTCTTTTTAGATAATTCTTTAAGAAAAAATCAGGATAGCGTGTTACAGTGCCGAAATATCCTGGCAAGGGTCGACACAAAGTTATGGCCTCTGAGAGAGGTCCGCTTCAGGTTCGATATGAAATAATAAAAAAATAATTTTTCAACGCCAACAGTTGAAACTGGGGATATGAATATAGAAAGAAACACTAACACAACAAAGGTTTATTTACAAGCTTACTAACAAAGGTAAATGCAGAATGGTATCTCCTATTTACATAAAAAGACAGAATCTTACACTGCATGAACTGGGGGAACAGTGAGGCAATTCAAATACTTGCTAGTCAATTTGGTAATTCGAAGCGGTGGCTTCACAAAAGGGATCGGCGATTGCGGACGTCCTCTTGACTCCGTATTGCAGAAAATAGTCTGCTTGTAAGGCAGGAACTCCCCAAAACTTCTAGCATGACCTTTTCTTCTCTGAAGTCTGCTCGACGTCGAGATAACACGGTAGCCCACTCCTGAAGACGACTAGACCAGTATCCAACCAACTCTCGAGCAACTTTTTTCCTGATCCTTCGTCGGTTCCTTTCTCTCTTATCCCTCACGGATGATCTCTGCTGCTGCTGATTTCTCACTGATAATCTGATCTGTGGCTCTTACTGAGGATATCTCTCTGTGACTAACTGGAGTCTCTCTTTTACGATCTCTCTCTCTATATCTTCTCCTCCTGCTGCTACTTCGTCCGTCGTATTTATACGGTACTCTGGGGGCGGAGCCTACGGCGAGCGTCACAGACTCCCGCGGTTTCTAGACATTCTTAGATGAATCTAGACGAGGTATTGCATCAGAAATCGCGGCATTTCTCCCGACACATTGGCGCGTGTTGCACTCCACAACACGCCCGACGATTCCAGAACAGGCGCCTCCAACACGGGCGTGAAAGCCTCCTTACTGCCGAACTTCTCGAAAATGCGTTCTCCTTTCCTTTAACTTCCTTTGCTACGAAGCAATTACCATCACACGCCCCCCCAAAAGAGAAAAAAAATGAAATCAACTGATTTTTTGTTTTCTTTAAAGAGAAGCAAGAATTAAACAGCGGGGAAACAATTCTGCATAAAACTTTAATACTTTTTCATCCACTCAACCACCCGTGCCAAAACAGAAAACGGTCATTAGGCTACTCATTCTGAAAAAACTAGAGAGGCTATCTGCTATAACATTATCCTTCTCTCTTACTATTTCCGTTTTCTGAACTCTGATTAAAACTTATAAATACTAAAACACCTATTGTGTTTTTTCTCAAAACTAACCTCACTCAGTAACACTGTTACACGGGCGGAGGCCACGGCACGGGGCGTTGTTTATAATTCTGAAGAAAATTTACATTCATTGCCTTTGCTCTACTCTTACCCACATTAATTTTATGATATATATTTCCCCTCTCCTCTAACACTGAAAAGGGAAATTCGAACTTATAAGGTAAAGCGGAACCGTCTTTCTGTACTAGTACTAAAACTGTATCTCTTACACACAAACTTCTCTTGTTTGCTCTAAGATCATTGTTTCCTTCAGTTCCCCCTTGACTTCCATTCGGGGTTTCTTTCGCTAAGTGCCAAACGCTTCCGTTCTCCTCCGCTAGTTGCCAAACATCTCTTAAATTGTTTTTATAATACTCAAGATTAGTTATGCAATTATCTCTACCCTTACTTCTAGGCAAAGTTTCGACCATATTGATAAATACATTCTCAAAAGATTCGCCTACTGAAGGAATATTACACAACTGAACTCTGGGAATTACTTGGATCGGTTTCCCAGCAATTTGATATTCAAGACAGCTTAAAACATACCTCTTAACATCATTTTTCATTTTAGGCCAAAAGTACGCCTTACTAATAGACTTGAAAGTTTTATTTACTCCTAAATGTCCTTGCTCATCGTGTGCTAACTTCAAAATTAATTCATGAAGCTTCCTAGAAACTACGAATTTTTCTGTGATTCCCCCTTCACTACCTGACTTAGGACGAACATAACGACACAAAACTTTGTCCTTTAAACAAAGAGTTTCCTTACACACATCATCGAGATCATCATCCAGCTCACATTAAAAAATTTGGGTTAGTGTCTCATCCTCTTTCTGCAACTTGACTAGCTCATCCTTATCCAAAATGTTAGGGCGTAATTCATCACCGTAACTAGGACTAGATACCTGTACATTTACTACATTACTTCCGACAGCTACACCTTCCATTTGGCTATTCTGTCCATGATAGAGTTAGGTCTCTCAGCCACACTCATGCCACAGACTCCCGAGGTTCCTAGACATTCTTAGATGAATCTAGACGAGGTATTGCATCAGAAATCGCGGCATTTCTCCCGACACATTGGCGCGTGTTGCACTCCACAACACGCCCGACAATTCCAGAACAGGCGCCTCCAACACGGGCGCGAAAACCTCCTTACTGCCGAACTTCTCGAAAATGCGTTCTCCTTTCCTTTAACTTCCTTTGCTATGAAGCAATTACCATTACATAGCGAAATTCCCTTTAGATTTTGAACTCCTTTAAAATATCAAATTCACCTTTCTAATAAATAAAATTATAATAATCAGGACCTGGAGCTAAAAAACGATTATGCATAGGTCGTTTACGATTTTTTTTTACATTCTACGACATGGAAAAGGTTCAGCGGAAGCCATGGGTGGGTAATCCAATAGTACGCACTTAAATTTTTACAAAAAAAAAAAGTTTTTTTTATGGTTTTTTAATATTAGTGAGAAGTCCAGCCACCTTCCTTCTAGATCACCTATTGCAATCTGTAGGCATAGAGATTCATGGTTTTCTGATTGATCTGTGGTCGGTTGTGAAAAGAGCTTCCAATTGTGTTCCCAGGGGTGGTCCATAAGTTGATCTGGTCTCCTCTCCCTTCCAGGCTCCCAAAAACATTTTTACCAAAAAATTAGCCTAAAATATTCTCAGTTAGGGTTCATGTCTGTATCCTTACTTGGCCAGTCAAGCAACTGCATCCCTCTCGACCTTTTGACTTGACCATTCCTGGACTATTCGGGCCGTATGGATGGGGCAAAGCGGTCGTGATGAAAATGACAGGAGCAGGGTGGGGAGGAATAATTTCTGCTGTTGAAAAGTGAAAGAAGTTAGAAATCCCTAAAAGAATTTTTCTCAAGTATTTTTCACCAGTTTGAAAAACCTCCTCTTCAATCCTGGTGATATCATCATATAATGTAAGAAGATCCAGGCCCCCCACACGTTTACCGTGACATGGGCCCATTCTGGTCCCACCTCGTAAATATCTTCTGTAGTATCTGAAGGGAAAAATTCTAATTTTAACAATTTACGCTTGCTTTTCGTAATAGGGAAAATAATTCTATATCGTTGGGGAAATAAAAATGCTAAAATAACAACCCTTGCAATAAGTTAGGAATGTTTATTCATCTGCAAAGGGATAATACGGTAATATTAAAAGCATTAACTTTTGATCTGCAAAACATTCGTTATAATATGATATTCTTTAATTCAGTAAAAAACAGTCTGTACTCTATATATAAGTTTGCCTACGTGATTATTTTCATAACATTGATAATGTACCTTGCTTAATGCCTGAAAGCTGGCCAGTAGAACTAATGGGGCGGTTTTCAATGAAGAATTTTTTATTTCACACTTCTCGTGGCAATATAATTCAATTAGCGGAAAAAATACATGGTTTATTGACAATAATCATTATCTTTTGATTATAAATATTTACCCTGCTTATAATTATTAATAGTCTGAATGTTATTAAGATTTTAGGGAAAACTCACCTATATTGACTCGGTCTTTTTCAGTTATGTATTCCTGCCGTTGAACTTCTTGCTAGTAAAACACCACCTTTCGTCACTGCATACGACTCGAGGACCAAAATTCCATATCCTCCCCAACAAATGTTGGAAACGACGTCATAGCCTAAACATTTAATGCCAGACGTTCACAAAAAAAAAGCAATAGTATTGGTTAAAAAGGATTCTTATGCTGCTGCGTCGAATGTCGTCGTTAACCTAACCGTGTGGTGTCATTCGTGTGAGGTCTTCGAAACTGAAAATACGTAATTAACATGCAGATACCTAGATATCAAGATTAATTATAGCTGTTTACTTTTGGGAAAACGCATTTTTGGTATTCTTGGGTAGTAAAGAGGAAAGAAATCACTATATAGTTCAACAAGACCAAGGGCAAACTGTAATTTAGGTTTTCATATTTCACGGGGGTTTAGTTTAAGGTTTATAAGTTTTAGAAAATTAATAAAAATAGATGAAATAAATAATGCTATCCAAAAAGTCGGTCAATTTTTCCCAGTCCAAGCGTGGCCTCCTTTTCTTTCCATTTTATTACTGTTGTAAGGGAGACGTCAAGACGTCTGTGCAACAGCCAAGTATTGAAAGCCCACTTTCTCGGGTGGAGCGGACGATCTGCGCCCGAAGAAAATATATGTTGCGGTTCATTTGGAGACTATAACGAATACTACTAGCAGAGGACAAGTAACCTATCAAAATTTATACAACACCTTAGTCTAGCCATGATTTGGGTGATAAAACTTGTTAGCGTGTAATAGAGGTGGCTGTAGCAGTGATATCGTTATCACCGAACAAAAGTGATTTATATTAAATCACACGATTACTGGAACTGATTGATTGATTGGCTGTTACTGGCATGCAACATCTCAGGTCATTACTTGTCATTGTTAATTTGTCTGTTTGAAATCAAAACACTGTTTACTCAAAGGGTGGTGCTGTTTCCTCTCTTTAACGCGGAATTCCACTAATCAGCTTTCGAGCTGTTTTAGTGTTATAAGAGGTTGGAGGAGGCAAACTGTAATAAGAATATTCTCATAGATGAATAAAACATTTATCCTAATGCAGGGGTTGTTACTTAGCATTACATTTCCCCAATCGATATATCATTATTTTCCCTTTTACGGAAAGCAACGCGTAAAAATTGTAAAAAAAAAATTAAATTTTTTTTCCTTCAGATACCACCGAGGAAAACTTTTACGAAGTGGCCAGGGAGTGGCTTGTAAAACCCGTAAACGTGTGGGCCTGATTTCCTTTACATGGTATATGTGATATCACCAAGACTGAAGGGGTTTTGTTTCACCAGTGAAAAATACGTTTTAAGGGGTAGGCTCCACTTTGGGGGGTGCCGATTGTAAAAAATATTTGCCAAAAAATACCACTAATCAAGGGACAGGCTAATGAAATTTTCAGGCATTATTAGCACTATAAATAATGCATATTCCCTGTGAGTTTTATCATCCTACAGGGAAAAAGAAAATTAATGATTTATGAAAAAAAATGTGAAAAACACGAAATTTTCCGGGGGCCCTCGTACTGAAGGTTTATTTGGTGATTGGTGAGAAACTACAGTCTTTGAAATAGAAATTCGGTCTGAACAGAATGTTGGTATATCCACCCTGGAACATGCACAAAAAAATTATCAAAATAGAACAGTAAATAAGCACGTAATAAAAAAAAAAGAGCAACAACTTTGTAAGTTCAGCGGGAAAGCCCCGCCGAAAAAAAAACATCAGACTAACAGCTAGGAAGAAATATTCAGGAAAAATTCAAATCTTGATTTAGGGACAAAACTTTTGACTAGTTTGGGGGGGGGGTATATTTTAGGTATATCACTTGATAGCCTGAAACCATCTAAAAAATTATTTATTATTTAGGACAAATCAAAGAAAAACCACCCCCCACCTTTTTTTTGTTTTTTTTTTTTTTTTTTTTTTTTTTTTTTTTTTTTTTTTGGGGGGGGGGGGGGGGGGAGGGGGGGGTGGTTTTCTTTTGATTGTCCTAAAATAATATAATTTTTAGATGTTTTAGGCTATCAAGTGACATAATAACTACAAACTCTCAAAAGGTTTTTTGTCCCTAAAAGAATCGAGATTGAAGTTTTTTCCCTGAATAAATTTCTTCCTAGCTATAGTCTGATTTTACTCGGCGGGGCTTTTCGCTTGAACTTATGAAGTTGTTGCTCTTTTTTTTTTGTTATTACGTGCTTATTTACTGTGTATTTTGATAAATTTTTTTTTTGTGCATGTTCCAGGTGGATATACCAACATTTTGTCAGACCGAATTCTATTCAAGGACTGTAGTTTTCTCACCAATCACCAAAAAATAACCTTCAAGTACGAGGGCCGGAAAACTTTTTTTCCGTTTTTTCACATTTTTTTTCATAAAATCATAAATTTTCGCTGTAGGATGATAAAAACTCACAGGGAATATGCATTATTTATAGTGCTAATAATGCCTGAAAAAATTTCATAGCCTGTCTTGATTAGTGTATTTTTGGCAAATATTTTTTTTTACGATCGGCACCCCCCCCCAAAAACCGTGGAGTGGCCTACCCCTTAAAAATTCTTCAGGATTTCTTTCCTCCCGCCTCACTTCACCAGCGGAATTATCTTTTCCACCTAGTCTATCATTTTCGTTCATGACGGTTTTGCCCATCCATACGGCCAGAATAGACCAGGAATGGTTTTTCAAGGTCGAAGGAGGATTTGAATTGGGGTTGCCTGGCCCCAAATAAGGGGTGCAGAAAACCACATAGATCCCAAGAAGATATAGTCGATTTATTAAAGTTACTTGAAACAACTTCACAGGGGGGGGGCCCCGAGACGGAAGCCGAAGTGCAGTGGAAAAATTCCACTGAATTTTTCAAAATCAGTTTTGTCCCATGTATACATAAAAAAAAAAAATTTTTGTTTTTTGTTTTTCCCATATCTTTATGTTCATCCATTTCGTACGACTAAGCTACTGTCACAATATCTTATGTTAATATAAGCTGATTAGGGGTAATTACGTTTGCTTTGTGTCTATTACAATTAGGAATCATAATTTACCTGACCTGTTATCGAATTACAATTACAAATTCAATAATACTGAAAATACAAACTTAAATATTGGAAAAAAAATGTCA
Source organism: Macrobrachium nipponense (assembly GCF_015104395.2). Taxonomy (NCBI): domain Eukaryota; kingdom Metazoa; phylum Arthropoda; class Malacostraca; order Decapoda; family Palaemonidae; genus Macrobrachium; species Macrobrachium nipponense. The sequence continues at coordinate 69,710,361 of NC_061100.1, forward strand.
CAAAACATTTTGCACAAAAAAAAGAAAATAAATGGAATAAAAAATTTTTTAGAATTGGTAGCGGCTTGTTAAGATTCTCCCTTAATATCTAATAAATAAATTGGGGGTAGCGACTCAAAAAAAACTCTCTCTATTGCATTTGGTTAAACATGAGTTCTCGAAAAATAAGTTGGCTGCTCTAGGATAACAATTTTAAAATAAAGTACTTTATTATTTGAAACTTTTTCAGTTACAATTACAATTACCCATTAAGTATAAATTAAAAAAACAAACCGCAATTACAGTTTACTTCAAAACGTTATAAATTAAAAACATTCAGATAAAAGGTAATGTTTATTTGTAATTGGTAAAGCTCTTTCTTACTGTGGGTTTCACAGACCCAGTGCAGTCACGGTTTAAGTCAATAACACTGTAATGGAAGGACTGGTATCAGTACAAGATTTTTGCTATAATTTTTCGGTATAATCAAGGGTTTAACTCTAATGAATGTTCGGTAAAAATACTCATTTTTATTTGTTAACACATAGAGCAACTGTAACCAGTTTACCTATCCAAAACCAATCTGTAGGCAATTGGCGGCCTCTCTCTGTGCAAAAAAAAAGTTGTTGTGGTGACAAAAACGGATTTCTGCTACCATGCCGGGGACAGTTATGTTCCTAGGCGGCCATCTCTTCTTCAACCGTCGTATAACAAGGCATATGGCTGGATGCCCTGAGTCAAATGAAAGGATTTTGCGAAGGGAGGTAAACAAAACACAAGTATAACAGTAGCTTTACCATCAATCACAATATCTAACTTTCTTTACTACTCCCACAACATGCAGATATCTCTCACTCTAATAAATTATAATAATTTACTCCTTACCCCAAGTCCCCCAATAGTCACACCTAAAAGAAGAAAAAAACAATTTGACCTTAAGATAAAAAATAGTAAATAGCTACTACTACTTGCTGCTGATGCTAAGAATAATATTAAAAAACTAAAAAAAAAATGCTATATTACTGGTTATTATTATTATTAATTAATTAATATTGTTTCCTTTGTTTTTTCAACGTAGACCCAATAGTAATATATTCCATGGCCTAAGGAAAAGGTAGTACGGTACGGAATTTGCCCTATTTTTTCCATACCTGAAAAAAACTATACCGAAACGTACTTTGGTAAAAATTGGTCGTTGCGTAATTTTCCGTACCGTACACATAGATTAAAATATTCAACCCCCCCCGTTCCCCCGTACCGTACCGTAATGCCAGCCTTGCTGGCAGGGTAACAAAACCCGAGTGAAAAGTTAGATATAAACAATATTGGTAAAATTATTATTATTAGATTAGATAGTGGATAGATAAAAAAAATCGTACAAAAAAATATACTTAAACTGAAGTAAAACATTTCAGAGAGAGAGAGAGAGAGAGAGAGAGAGAGAGGAGGAGAGCGAGGGGGGGGGGGGGGAGGGGAGGAGATGTGAGGGAAGGAAAGAGGAAGGGGGTGGAGGTAGGGGTGGGAGGGAGGGAGGGTAGGCGAAATTTTTTTTATACTGTTGTGTTCATATCCCTTTCTTGCTAATAGAGCCCTTTTGCCTCTTTCGTACAGGGACAAGTGTCTATTTTCTTTATAATTTGTGATTCATGATACTATTATAAAAAAAAAATTACGGTACTGGTGTAGTACACTATAGCAAAATCGTACTTATACGAATCTTAGTTACCGAGCTCATTTTATGAAAGCAGTGCTCAAACGAGTATCATTTCTCAATGTAATTATTAACAGGAACAATTAATTATGTGAGCGTATTATATTTAACAGTAGTATCTATTTCATACCATGGTGATTATGATCCCTATTGGCTTAATCTACAGTCAAGGAACGATATAATGATATATGAATCCTGGTATTGTTTTACTCGACTTGAAAACAGAGCCTGAATCCCAAAACGGAGGGTGGGAGGTCGTCAGCATGTTTTTTTTAAAATGGGTCAGAACTTCATAACCACTCACCCATGAATCGAAGGGGACACCAAAATCTGGCGCTGCGAGGGGACGAATTGTCACTTTACGCGACAATGGTTTTTCTCGATACGAGCCATTGCACGTGATGTTGGTGTGTCCACCCCACCACGGTACGTTGTGGATTAAAAAGGTGGTGGGGAGTAGGAACTTGAACGATTTGCGTAAGTTGTTTTTATGCAGAATGATTTTTGGTGGATATGTTACATGTCATGGTTATTTAATCTTGCTTATTTAATATGAAAGTTTTCTTTCTTTAAATGTATTTCGTCTCGGCTATTATAATTTTTGGTAGTGGGGACTACAGATAAATCCACAGCCAATTTCCAACCCCACACAGTAATATTTCCAGGTGCACCTCCATAATTTCCCGCACCGGTGGGTGGTTTGGCCGGTGGGGCCCTTGCCGACCTCAACATGAATGAAAGTTAGATAGTCGATTGAGTTGGCCTCGGTAAAATTAAGCCTATAAGAGCATTCAGAATGGTTTTACAGTTTTAATAACCACCCAAAACCAAGTTGAGAATATTATGGATATATTGTCTCGTTCTATGATATCCTTTTGAAAACCCAAAATACGGGCCATGTTTACTAAATTATGATCAATCCATCGAGTACAAAATTCTAAGAATTTCTAGAAATTGATTGCGATGTTATATAATAATAAGTTAAAAAAAACATTTAAGATAATATGTTCTCTTAGCTAGGCCAGGGGGGTCATGGAAAACCACCCCAGCTGAGGATGGGACACCATTATCAGGGGGCCCAACGAGAGCAACCTTTAACAACGGCGAGGCCCATTCATGAAGACCTTGGATTAGAAGTGTCATCAATGGGACAGTACGACGCAGACTCCACGCTGCTGGGATTTCATCACAGAACTCCAGCAACGAAGGAGCTCTTGACGGAGTGACATAAGGCGGGAATGCTTGATTTGCCAAACCGTCATGCTGATAAAGGGGTTTGGACTTTTTGGGGCAGGGTCATCTTACTAAAAAAAGAGAAGTGCTTCTCGTCCACATCGCATGGGGGGAAGCTGCATTGTTAGCGAACAAAAAATAGAACTCGGTATGATAAGGGGAAAAAATCATTACTTGCATCAATTATCAATTGCACATTCTTCCTTTATATTAATATTAATCTTCAGATTTTGTTTCACGGAAAAGTGACTGTCAAAATATACAAAGGGAGTTAACATAAATAAGAGTGCTATTTCTGAGATAGATATTAGGGGTAGGTGACAGTGGCATCATTTGCTCTTTTTCCTCAAATATAATATATTAAATAAATAATTACACCAAATAGAATTCTTTTAGTGTTGTTTTCATCACTGAGAATTTAATTTCTCCAAAGGGGTGTATATATACATGGATTATATTTATACACCCCCATTCAATTTTTTTCTTTCTCATTCAGATATGAACACCGTAACATCGTTGAGGTTTGTTCGATCCAGCCATGTCACCTGCAACGTATGGGGCTGGTGTGTCTGCATGGTATGGGTGATGTGTTCCGTATCGAGGACGAATTTACAGCAGCTAAGTATGTTGAGCTGCTGCAAAAACCTCCTTCTTGCCTACGTTACGAGAAAGGAATTTTCCTTCCTCCCCACCAGGGGGCTCATCCTGTTCACAAGCTCACGTTGTTCAAAGAGTGGTTTGCCAGACATGATAATCTGCCTCTTCTTGAATGGCCGAGCAAAAAGGAGCAGATATGAATGTGATTGAAACACGTGTGGGGCCCAGATGGTGAAAACACATGGAAAATGGAACATGAGAGAAAAACAAAAACACACCCAGCAACTCAGGCTCACATCAACTCTCAGTGGAAAATTGTAGACGGAGACCGCAGCAAAAAAATTTTCAAAACCTTGTTTCATTCGACTGCCCGACAAGATTGAGGGAAAGTGACAGAGAGAGGGTGGATGGTCAAGATATTAGATTGTATAATATAAATGTTTATTTTTTGTAATAGGACATAAAAATGTTCTTCATTTTGTTCTCACTAGTAATTTGATTATATGTTTTTAATAAACATAATTCACAACAAGTTTTATTAAACCATGATATTTCCTGATATAATATTCGAAGAATCTGTAAAAAAAAAATGGCATTAATGCCTCCATACAATCGAGAGTAATTGCAGTAAACTTTACTACTTACTCAGGCCTACATGTTTTTTTGATGTCTTCCTAATCGCCCCCCCCCCGTTTCTTGTTAACAGCGTTTGAATTTATTAGGAACAACTGAAGTAACTCGCCGAGCCCAACTTGTTTTTTCATACAGTGAGGTCGGTAACAGTATTGGCAAATTGCCCTTACCTGTATACTTTGTTCACTGTGGTGTGCCGATAGATATGATACTTTGCACTTTATTTTCGCTTATTTAGGTTCTTGGAGTCTATTTAAAAAAATTAAGTTTGTTCCATTATTTGAAATGTAATTGCTTTTTAATCCTACTGATAGTTTCAATGTATCTTTGGGTTGGAAACCTAAGTTATAATGAACAAGAGTAAAATGTGGCATATTTTTGGCCGTCGTTGTCGTTTCTGAGTATAGGTTTTTCATATTTGCTCTGTGGGTGGGGACATTTTAAAAGGTAAGCCCAAATGACTTTCACCTATCACCTGAGGTCAACGAAATTTATAGTCTATAATATATCAGTGCATACATAATTTTTAGAAAAAAACAAACAGTTTAATCCCTTTTAAAAAACAAAAAGGTCAACCACGTTCATATGGACGTGTTGCAGAAGTCGTTTTTCACAATTGTATACGTCATGCCCCCGACGTTCTTAAGTTTTTAATTTTTATGCGCCTTCATAAGCTTTATTGTATCGATATTGGTTCTGTACTACTTAGTGCCTTATTAGAGGTCTGCTGGTCGTTTGCACTGCTCGTCTTCCATTGTATGAAAACTCCGCGGGGGGGAGGGGAGGTAGGGTGGGGCCTAGGGGAGGTTGTCAGAAACGTCAAACCAGCTAATCCTGTGGCAAAAGGATTGGTGGCGATAATTTTTTTGGCCACAATCCTTCGATTTTGTGGATAGTATATCAGGGGGGGAAAAAAAATAAAGTTTTTTTTATTCTATTTAAATTATTCTATAATGGTAAAATGACTATAGGAGAGGAATCCAATCCTTAATTTTCATGTTAAAGAAATGGGGGTAATATATCAAGCGAACACTCAAGGGGAAACAAGGAGTTATGGACATTACAGTAATCAGAGATGAGAAATTTCTTTTGCTTTGGTTATGCTTATGGGTATTGTCAGGAAGGGCATCTTCTGATATATTGGGTCACTGGATCCTCTCCTGAATACACTAATGACATATCAGAAACTGCATACTGGAGCGCAGGGGTTTTTTCTTGTCACTAAATTAGCTAGTATAGCTGAGAGAGAGATAGAGGGAGAGAGAGAGGAGAGAGAGAAAGGGAAAGAGAAGAGAGAGGAGAGAGAGAGAGGGAGTTAGGCTAGATAAGTTAGCTAGATAAAGAGAGAGAGAGAGAGAGAGTTGAGAGAGGAAAAAAACGCCACTGCAACCGATGCTGTAAACTTGGCTTACGTGATAAGGTTAAACTATCCTGTTATGATGTCGTGATTTTCTTGGCAATACCAAATATAACTTTAAAATGTTGACCAAATTTTAAAGTATTGTGTATTTAATA
>NC_061100.1:69721028-69738528 GCF_015104395.2 Macrobrachium nipponense
TTCAGCAACAAGTTGTGATTTTACTGGTTTGGCACATCGAGGTAATGTAGGATCTCCATCAAAAGAGGTCATGACTTAAGACTTGCTCAGTGGTTTAGCCCCGTTGTTTTGCTATTTCTACTACACATAGAATAGCTGCAATTTGTTTAGTCATGATGACTGCTTTCTTGGGTCTGCCTGTTGGATACTGATTAGCAGTCACCTTCTTAGTGTTGAAACATGGCATGTTAACCTTAGAAATAGTACCTGACAGTTTGACTGTTTTCAAAACAAAACGCTCATGGCGATATCCTCGATAAATTTTCTCTCCAGTTCCAGTGTGCTTAGCAGCATCACTTTCACTTCTGAAACCACCATCTGATGTGTAACGGTGCTTTGTAATGGCACATGTACTGTGGTGACCTCAAATGGATTCTGGCACTGTGAGATGAAATCCAGCAAACATGATACACTTTCAATGAAGACAAGGGGCTTTCGACCACGAAGCTCATGATGAAGTACTGTTGCATCAAGGTGTACCCTCAACCCAACACTGGTCAGCTGATTGAAGAGGTTGTTGATTCCTGTAATCTCATGGAACAGGAGTTCAAACTCTGCTACTATTGATTCATCGCCTGAGCTTCCAACAATCACATGTCCACATGGACTTTTCTCAGATCTGTTGATGGTTTGTTCAAGTTTCATGCATGGTGAGACAGCACTGAATTTGTCTCCTCTGTCTTGAACCTCAAACTGATCCTTCATGAAGCAGCAAAATAGCATGAGTTGTTCAATTCGAAGACTTCAATTCTCTCAAGGTACCATAAAGCATACCTAAGGTAATTGATAGAGTCAAATGCTGTGAAAATCGTCATTGATCCTCTCACCGCAGCAATATGGAGTGGCCAGTTCCCTTCTCTATCAGCAGTGGCCATCTGCTTGATCACAGACAGAAAGTTCTCAAATGACCCCAAGTATTCACAGAGCTCTGACTTTACTTCACACTCAGCAGTGAATGCCTCAATCTTTGTACTCAAGGTATCAGAGCTAGACACCACAGATCGGAACTTCTTGGACAATTCCGGGGGATGTTACAACCACAGAGACAGTCTTTCATGTCAACAACTGTGAGTATGAAAGTTGTGAAAAGTTCCTCTGAATTTGATTCCCAGAAAGCTTTCCATTTCAGAAGATTGAGTACTTCACCAATGATTAACATACCTTTAAAAGCACGAACATTGCCAGGATTCGAACCAGGCCAAGGCAGAATCACAAATCAATATTAATTTTCTTTGGGTATATACCCAACGAGAATTATAATTGATATGTGATCCTGACTTGATCAGGTTCGAATCCTGGCTGAGGCAGGAACACTTACCAATTATAATCATCTTTGGCAGTAATCGATTCCAAATATATATATATATATATATATATATATATATATATATATATATATATATATATATATATATATATATATATATATATATATATAATATATATATATATATATATATATATATATATATATATATATATATATTATATATATATATATATATGTAGGATAGATGATACTGACTATTGATACATACGCTTCACAGCACCATTAACCAATTATAATCATTCTTTGGCAAGGTTTAATCGATTTCCACAATTATATATAAGATAATAGTATTCCTATTATATATATATATAGATATTATATATATCTATAATTATATATAAATATATAATATATATGAAATATAAAAAATAAATATGTTAAATTATATATCTATATATAAATATAGGATAATATATATATATATGTTATAAATATGATCATATATATATATAAATATATAATATATATATGTAGGAAAAAATAGCTGACTATTGATACATACGCTTCACAGCACATAACCAATATTATTTATCCTCTTATAGAGGAAACAATTTTCTTGTTATTGGTGCGTAAAAGACGTTTTGGTCTTCTCCCTCAGTGGCTAAAGATTTATCCATTGAAGAGTATGGCCATTAAGACATGCTGAAAGGATAACATGGATGTGAAGTCAGGTAGGAATTCTTTTCTATTCTCTATATAATGTGAAATCAATACGCCTCTCAGAATATCTGCAAATAATATCTTTGATATTTTCCTGGCGCAAGGTCATACAGACGCTCTTTTTCAACAACAAAGTAATTATTGTCCTTGTTTTAACACCTATGTGATTTCGTTCATATCTGATCATATTTTCAAAAAAATAAATTTAACTTTGCAATCAGAAGGAGTAATCACTTATATTAACTTAAATAGTAACTATGTAAAGCTAAACAAAATTGCTAGCTAGAATACATTGATTTTCTTTACAAAATATGCCATACAGTAATATAATCGATAAACAAGAATAATCAGTATATGGCTTTACATAGAAAATATTCTGCGTTGACTATGATTTACACAAAATATGCTTCAAATTGACATCTTATATTTTTTTCTGTTGGAATGCTAATCATATTATTCTACAAAAGGTTTCTATTCGATATCATTCACTACAAAAGTCAATTTGGCTGGAACACGTATGTATCACGCAAAATGATATACCGTGTTCTTATCTTTAAAAAAAAAAAAAAAAAAAAAAAAAAAAAAAAAATTGACACTGCATTTTTAATAAAAGAGGATTGGTGCCGAATGTAACTCAATTAAATAATAATTTTTGACTCGCAATCCCATGATGTTACAGGGACGCCCAGTATTTGATGAAAAATTCCATTTACGAGTTTTGCAATAGCTTACGAAGTGATGAGCGTTTCACCATTTGAGCCTTTTAATTTGAGCCCAAAAAGGCATTAGGACACAGGGTATATGCGGAAAATAAATTATATAAAAGTGATATACTAACGATCACTATCAAGCTGCTTACTCAATATGGTACCACTCCTGGGACAGACAAGGCAACATTATTCAATGGTACCACGGAAGAACCATCTGTGCAGATCACTGTCAATACAGTGATTGTTTTACAAACTTTGATCGAAGGTTCATCATGAGAATGATTTCCTATGTCTCTTATAACCTCCCACTCTCATTTTCTTTATATTTAACCAAATTTCTCAGGTTTCCATTGTTGATCTTCTATTGAAGCCTGATTCTGAATTTTGCATATTTACTATTTTCTTTCTCAGTTATATTACCTTGTATTTCCCGTCTTTTCTTGTCACAATCTACATAAGATTATATTAAGCAGCTATGGAGATGTAACTTATCCTCATCCTTAAGACAAGTAATTTGTATATTTGAACAGAATATTTCTATAATAATTTCTAATAGGCTTTTATTATATGTGGACTTTTCTCTCTACATTTTGGGTGTTTTTATGGGCTCCTGTTATTAGTATGAAATTTATTCTGTTGTACAGAGACCATACCATATATTAATATATAATAGATAAATATATATTAATAAATTATCATATATATATATATATATATGTATATATATACATATATATATATATTATTTATATTATAAATTTATATATAATATATATGCTATATATCGCATATATATATATATATATATGCATATATATAATATATATATATGCATATATATATATATATATATATGCATATATATCTATATATATGCATATATCTATATATAATTAGTATATATATATATATAGCCATAGATATATATATATATATATATATATATATATATATTATATATATATATATATATATATATATAAATTAGTATATATATATAAATGTATATATCTATATTATATATATATATGTATATATAATAATATAGTATAAATATATATATATATACTATAATAATATATAACTATATATATATATAATATCTATATATATCATATATATATATATTAATGTATATATATATATATAATATATATATATATATAATATATATATATATATCTATATATATATAATTATATATATATATATATATATATCTATATAATATTATATAATATACATATATTTATATATATATGATATATATAAATATATATATATATATAGTAATCTATATATATATCTATACTGTATATATACTATATATATATCATATAATTATTATAATATAGTATATATATATTATATATATATATATATATATATATTTATATTATATATAATTAATATATATATATATATAATATATATATATATAATAAATATAATATAAATATTTTAAATATATTAACTATATCTTATATATATATATATATCTCTTATATATATATATTATATATATATAATAATAATATAATTGCATTTCTATATATATATATATTATATATTATAATAAGAATCTATATGTGGGTGTGTGTGGTTTATAATATATATATATATAATATTATATTATTATAATTAATATATATATATATATAATATATTAATCTATATAATTAATATAATATAATATTATATACACACACACACACACATTATAATATATATATCATATATATATATATATATATATATATATATAATATATATAGAATATATATATTATATACATATACATATATTACATATATAGAACAAAGACCACAGTTGATGGTCGAAAGCTTTAATCCTGTACAGATATTTTAAACTGCAAGAGGATTTTACTTCATTGTGGATTGTATCCCCATTTACTTAGAGGTACGACATAGTACCTGGTCTTCTGCATATAATAATATATATATCTATATATATATAATAATATACTATATATATATTAGTATGTATATATATATTATTCTATATCTATATAATATTATATATTGAAGTACATATATCTAATATAATATATATACATATATATATATATATAATATATATCTATATGTTATATATATATATTATATATATATATCTATATATATATATTATAATATTATATATATATATATAGATAATATATATACATTAATATAGATATATATCGTTATTATATATATATAATAGATATAATATATATATATGTATAGAATATTAAATAAATTATATATATTATATCTTAATATATTATATATATAAGATAGATAGATAGATAGATCAGAAGATAGATAGATAGATAGAAATAGAAGATAGATAGATATAGATAGATAGATATAAGATAGATATATATATCTATATAATATCTATATATATATATATATATATATATATATAATATACTATGTATATATATCTATATCTATATGTATATATATATATATATATATATATATATATATATATCTATATATATATATATATATATATATATATATCTATAGCTGTAAGAATAATAAACACACATAAAACATAAAAAAAAGACTCGTCCTAAAAGCCATCATCAATTAAAAATTCACAAAAGAAAACTTACTGTGCAAAGACAATCACCATTTCAAGTGAAGGGAAGAACTCGAGTTACCAGAAGAAAGGAAGATCCTAAGTAAATATGGTTATGACAGGTAAAGTGGGGTAGCGGTCGTTTGGTTGTTTAATTTTAGAGGCTTTTGAGGCGAGGAAGCCATGTAGTGACTTTTAAATGTTTATATTCTATATTAAATTTACATTTCTTTTAATGTTTTCGAATGTTCGAGAATTCTGGAGAAGACTACGAGACATCGTTGTATAACTCACCCTCATGTGGCAATGAATGTGGACTCCAAGAAGCCTATGTGAGGCCCCGACATAATTTCCCAAACTACATTTGGGACAGGAAATTAAGTAGACCGTATTGTATTGGAAGTCGAGAGAGGGTTCCGTTTTTTTTTTTTTGTTTTTTTTATGTAAATAGAGACCCAATAGTTAATGGCTTTCTTTAATCTAATTGCATTTTATTGCCTGATAATGTTAACGTATTAAACGTTTAACTTGAGTATAAAAAGTTCTATTACTAATAATGTCCCTTTCATTAGAAATAAATTACCAGAAGACGTCTTCCTTGCTCCCTTATGAATATATCTCCCATGACTGCTGTTTTCGTGAGATATATATATAATAATATATATATATATATATATATATATATAATATATATTATTAGTATAGATATATCTATATGTGTGTGTGTGTGGTGTGTGTGTGTTCCCTGTATGTTGGTTCATTCATTTTGATCAAACTCCAAACTATTTAAAGGAAATAAACAACGTTTATGATATATTGAAAATATGTTCAGATACTGATGTATTTTACACAACACGTTTTCCAATACCTGTATTTTATTTAGTTTATTCAAATAGAAATAAAGCATGTGAATGAGTTAAAGAGGGAAAAATTAACTGAAAAGTATATTTCGGAAATAAAATAGAAATCTGGATATTTTATATGGACTCGAATATGCATTTCCAAACAAAATAAAAATATTTTCTAGCATACGTCATTCAAGTAGATTTCAATAATAATCAGAATGATATATTATTATACAAAATGAAGAAAGAGAAGTAAATCTAGTCTTTCCCGGTTATGTTTTTTTGGCGAAAAATAGGACAACACCACAGAAATAAACAACAACAATGAAGACATGCATGGCCATTCTGATATCCTCCTGCCAGCAATAACTGGGATATATGGTGATAGTGCCACGCAGAAGAGCCCAAATAAGGAAGCCTGGCCGAATTTACATAGATTCATAATTTTCATCTCATGTGACTTTGGAAATTGTATATATATATATATTATATATATATATATATATATATATATATATATATATATATATATATATATATATATATATATATATATATATATATATATATATATATATATATATATATATATATATATATATATATATAGTATATATATTTTCAGGGCTATAAATATAATTAATTTTTTACAATATTAAAAACTATGCTAAAATAAGCCAATAATTATAAGAAATCTAGTTTTGTTATTAAGCTGGAAGAAAAATAAAAATGATAAAGCCACTTTAACCTAAAAGTATATTAAAGCACTACATAACTCAGTTAAATAACAGATCAAAAAGCCCAAAAAAATATAAGTAAATATATATTGAAAAAAATAATACACAAGGAAAGTGTTTTGCCAGACTTACTGTTAGAGGTTTGGTTGTTAACTGATGGAGAACAGCATAGTCAAAAGGCGATGTAAGAGGAATTAAAAAGGGGATAGAGAGAGAATGTGAGTAATAGGCAGTTAGGTAATATGTAATGGTGTGGAGGTAGTTTGGTTGTTTAAGGAAGGAGATTCTAAAAGAAGGAGCTAAGGACACTTAGTAGTTTGAAAATTCTTTTGATTTGAAAATTCGGCACACACTTTTAATCAGAGCCTATTCCATGTGTTCAGATTGGAATAATTTTCACAATGAAATATCCTTTCTAAAAGTATTTTCAAGAATAACTGTTATCCTTCTGACCTCTTTGACAGAAATGTAAAAGCTTTTAAACAATAGTTATCAGCCCAATTTATTGTGTCCTCAAGTTCCGAAGAAATTAATGTATTTTTCATTGCCGTATGTAAAAAATGCAACCTTTTATAGTTAACTGACAACAGCGCTAAGCTCTTTGTACCCCGATGTTAATTTCAAATTTGTGTTCAACAACCTTTTAACATTAGGCAGACTTTTCAAATACAAAGACACCATTCCGGAGTTGATGTGTTGTTTCATTGTGTATGAGTATACTTGTCCAAAATGTAATTTTGGAAATTACGTCGGATCTACCCGACGCTAACTGAAAGTCCGCATCAATTCCCATAGAGGTGTCAGTTATCGCACTGGGAGCATTTTAAAATGAAAAGAATTTTTGGCCATAAGGAACCATTCAAATTCATGTAAAACTGACATTATGTATAATAATTTCAAATCTCATTACATCAAGAAACTATCTCCTTCCTTTAACAACCAAACTACCTCCACATATTACCTAACTGCCTATTACTCACATTCTCTCTCTCTCTCTCTCTCTCTCTCTCTCTATCTCCTCCCTTTTTTATTCTTATAACATCGCCTGTTGACTATGCTGTTCTTCAAAACTCTAAACAGTAAGTTTGGCAAAAAAGCTTTCCTTAGAGGATATTTTTTTTAATATTTATTTATTTATATATTTTTGCTTTTTGAACCATTATTCTATTAAGTTATGCAGTAATTTAATTTACTTTTAGCTTGAAGTCGAATTAGCTCAAGAGTTGTTGAATGTAGCACGTGCTGATCTTAAAAATAAGCAAAAAGAAAATGAATAGAAGTGATGCAGAGTTAGAGCTTAGACTCATTGAAGCAGAAGAGAATTTGATTAAGTTGAAAATGGAGGCTGAAAGAGAGAGAATGCAAGCTGAAAGAGAAAGAATAGACAAGGAAAAACAAAAAAGAAGACAAAGAGAAGAAGAAAAAGCTGCAGAAGCAGAAGCGGCAAAAGAAAGAGCAAGGTATGAAAGGGAGATGGAATTGATCCACATTACCTGTAACACTGCCTAACCCTTACCAAGGTAATTAAGACTCTGCATTTGATGTAGTAAGAGTACAAAAGTTAATCCCTTAGTTTACTGAAGAAGCTTCAGATGAGTTTTTTGATCTCTTTGAGAAAGTGGTTTCAGGTATGGAATGGCCAGAAGATAAATGGTCAGTTTTGTTACACAGTGTAAAGACTACGAGGTACTTAAACATAATGTGCTAAAAGTTTACCAGATGACCCCAGAGTACTACAATGAAAGATTCAGAAATTTAAGAAAAGATGAGAAGGGAACCTTCTCAGATTATGCTTATAAAGTGAGAAGGTGTTTCATAAGTTGGTTAGAGTCTGCTAAAGTTAAAACTTTTGATGAGTTAGAAGAATTAGTTATTCTTGAACAATCTTTTAGGGGAATTCCTGAATATATAAGAGGTTATTTGAGAGAGAGAGAGAGAGAGAGAGAGAGGTTTAAGAAAATTGACAAGGCTGCTACACTGAGTGAAGATTTCAATATAATTAGTAGCAAACGCAATTACAATGTCAAGTACTAGAATCAGCAACGCCCAGGTTTTAAGTCTCATCCAAATTTCAGGAACAAATCTAATGGGAAACCTACAAGTGATACTACCAAGAGTACACAAGGTAATACACCTCAGCAAGCTAATGTGAAATTGTCGTCCATTTTTTCAAGACAGTTACAGAAACCTAATGTTGTCTGCTTTAAGTGTGGAAGAGCAGGACCCTTCAGTCAAGAGTGTTACCGGAATCAACAGCTGACAAGTAGTGAAAGGTGACCAGGTGAAACAAACTATGAAGAGCAGTGTGGGAAAGAATCAGACTCGAGAGAAGACTGAAACTAAACAAGCTGAATGTTTAGTAACCTCAAGCAGTGAGGGGCTTTTAAGCCATCTATCTAAGTGGGTATGTTGTCAAATCAAGGAGGGAGTGTGCAGATACCAGTCAAGATATTACGTGATACAAGGAGTAACCATAGTGTGATAGTATGTGGTTCTCACCCTCAGTTGGAGAAGAGTCTCACAGGCAATTCAGTTATTTTGAAGGGTATAGGAGGAGAGGAAGTAACTCCTATATGCTGCTTGCACCTGTTGTGTGAATTGGTGACAGGAAATGTTGGTTTTGCTGTAAAGGACTCACTGGCTGTGGAAGGTGTACATGTTCTGCTGGGTAATGAAGTTGGTGGTGCGCCATTTATCAATTGTCCTGTAGTGACAGACAAACCGTTGAGTATTAGTCCTATGGTAGAGTTGGAGAAGAATAACCCCTACCTGTTTCCTAGTTGCATAACTACCATAAGTATGAAGAAACTGAGGATTTACTCACCCAAGAAGGAACAAGTGAAGGATCTTTGTGCTTAGAAGAATTGTTCCAGGGAAGTGATGTGTCCCCTAGTGCTGACCAAGAAGAGATTTCGTAAGAAGAAAAAGAAGAAGAAGAAGAAGAACCTGTTGTTCCTGAAGAGACTCCGAGTAATGAAAGTGTTCCTGAAGACAGTAGTGAAAGTACAGTAGCTGAGTTAGCAGATCTTGAGAATTCAACCCTTGAAGTTGGTCAATTGACAAGAGAGAAGCTAATGGACTTGCAGAAGAAGGATGCGTCATTAGCTGATTTGTTCTTCAGAGTTGTTGATTAAGAAGAGATGCAACAAACTCATACCTGTTATTATCTGATGGATGGTTTCCTGATGAGGAAGTATAGACCTACAGATATACCAGGAGATGCTGTATGGGGCGAATATCATCAAATTTTGATTCCATATCTATTGAGAAAGCAAGTGGTAGCAGTAGTTCATGAGTCTGGACATATGGGAATCAGGAAGACTGTGGAAAAGATCATGAAATATTTTTTCTGGCCAGGACTTCATAGATATGTTAGCAGGTTCTGTCAGGAGTGTCATACCTGCCAGAAAGCTGGAAAACCAAATGAAATCATCCAGAAAACCTCCCCCCCCCCCCACAACCTGTAGAAGTTAGAGAAGAACCGTTTAGCAAAGGGATTATATACATGGTTGGACTGCTGCTAAAGACAAAGAAGGAAAATTAGTAAGTGTTAACATTAATGTGTCTGTGATAAGATATCCAGAGGCACTCCCTGTTAGAAACATATCTGCCAAGATAGTTGCTGAAAAACTTGTGGAGTTTTTCTCAAAGTTTGGTATACCAGAAATAGTACAAAGTGATAGAGGAACGAACTTTATTTCCAAGTTATTCCAGGATGTGATGAATTTGTTAGGGGGGGGAACAGTTATCCACTGCTTATAATCCAGAAACTCAATGTATCTTAGAAAGGTTCCACCAGACATTGAAAAGTATGCTGACAAATTATTGTTCTGAGTCAGGAAGAGAATGGGATGTTGGTTTACCCTTAATGTTGTTTGAAGTTAATAATGCTTATCAAGAATGTATGGGATGTTCACCTAATGAGATGATTTTTGGTAGAGAAGTGAGAGGACCATTGAAGATTCTTGCAGAAAAATGGGAAGAAAATCAAGAGGAAATCCAAGGAGAATATATGAAGAACTAAAGGGAAAGGTTCAAAGAGATTATAAAATTCATTAGAAAATTTGAAAGTGAGTTAAGAGAAAATGAAAAGGAGATATGATGCTAAAACTAAGGTTAAAAGTTTTAGTGTTGGTCTGAACAAGTGTTAGTGTTCTTACCTGTCAAGAGATTTCCCCTCTCTAATAAATTTCAAGGTCCTTACAAGATAATTGGGAAGTTAAGTGATAGAATTTATGTGATGGAAACACCAGAAAGAAGACGACAAAGGAGGAGACATGTGAACCTTTTGAAACCTTATTTCTCAGAAACTAAAACTGAAACTATGTTAATAACACAAACAAACAACTTCATCTACAGAATATGATGATAGCTACGGATTGGGAGTTGAAAGCAAATTGAATAATTTTTATATTTTGGAAAATTTGGAGGATAAACTGAAATATCTGAGTGTTGAACAAGGTGAAGACTTAAGATTAGAAGTTTCCCAGAAATTTGTGCAGATGTAACCACGCATACTGATCTGACCAAGCATGAGATCAAGATTCAAGAAGGAAAACCATTCGAGCAAAGAGCCTATCACTTATCACCATATCATCAAGATGGTTTGAAAAAAGAAGTTGAATATTTGCTGCAACATGGATTAGCAAAACACAGTACATGTCACTGCAGTTTTCCATGTGTGTTAGTGAAGAAACCAGATGGTTCATTTAGAATATGTACTGATTATAGGAAACTTAATTCCATCAGTGTGGCTGACAATTATCATTTGCCTCTTATTGACCAGTTACTTGATAATATTGGACAAGCCAAGTTTGTTTCCAAGACGGACTTGTTCAAAGGATATTGTCAAATTCCCTTAAATGAGAATGCTTAGTTGCTGTCAGCTTTTATTACTCCCTTTGCACCATATCAGTATACTGTTCTGTTGTTTGGTCTGATGAGTGCACCTGCAACATTCCAGTGAGTGATCAATCAGCTGCTAGGATCTATAGAAAGAGTAGGTGTGTACCTAGATGACATAGTGATTTACACTACAACATGGGAAGAACTTCCAAAGATTCTGAGGAAAGTTTTCAAGAAACTACAAGAAGCAGGACTAACAGTCAACCTTGTGAAGAGTGAGTTTGGAAAGGCAACTGTTCAGTATCTTGGGTTTGAAGTTGGGGAAGGCCTTCTCACTCCAGTAAATGCTAATGTAGAAGGTATCCGTAAGGCTACCCACTACCAGGAAACAGCTACAGAGATTTTTGGACATGGCTGGATTCTCTTGTCATTTCTGTCCAAATATCTCAGCCATAGTAGCTCCCTTTGCATTAGAGCTAATCTACTTCAAAAATATGCGAATAATATCCACCATCCTGTGTGCTTCATGTCTTCAAAACTAAAAGAAAACATCAGAAAGTATGCTCGGCAATCGAGAAGGAAACTTTAGCCTTAATCACAGCATTGAAAAAGTTTGAAGTGTATGTGAACAGACCTAGGAATGAAGAAATTTTAGTGTTGTCTGATCACAATCCCATATCATTTATCCAGTGAATGAAAAATCTTAATCAAAGTCTGACCAGGTGGTCTTTGTGCTTGCAACAGTATAATTTAAGAGTGCAGCACATTAGTGGCAAAAATAATGTAGTTACTGATTATTTATCCCGTTGCGAATCGTTGGATTCAACACCGTGATAACCAATCTTCTGAGGTAAGGTATAGTCTATGCTGTTGCTTTCATGATGCATATCATCCTCTCTTTAACTGTATGAAGTGTTGTAAAATTGTTTGCAATATTTTCAGATTCCTTATTTAGCTTAAAATGAGTATGTTCTAATAAGGTATGTTCAGATTTCGCATAACATCATTTAATAGTTAAGAATAACGTAGATTGTAAGAAGAGAAAGAGAAATACCATTGTGCTTTCGAAGCAGGAAGATAGCTGTCACCAGTTGGGGCCACATGTGGTTCCAATTTTTTTTTTTTAAAACAATCTTGCGATACTCATGACTTTGTTTCAGACATGTCTTTGTCGAGAAATCACATGAATGATTGTACCATCTTTCGCAAGCCTAAAACGTTTCACATAAGTCTGATGCCTTTCATTTCATATAAGTAGTTAGAGAAGTTTTTGTATTGAAAACCATATAATACTACTAGTAAATTAATCCTTATATCTCTCGATTTGCCAAAAGAGAATTTGTAGACTTGTAAGTAGCTTTAATTTTGAAATGGAAAGTTGGTGACGTCACTCAAGGAAATGATAAAACTTTATGGCATTCGAGAAGATCCTATAATCATATCTTTCACTTTAAAAAAAAAAAAACTTTTATTGTCGTAAACCATATAATAATAAATGTTATTTATGATTGTAAGCCCACTTCCTCTCTACTTATTGGTTTAAAAGAGAATTTTCAAGATACTAGCTGAACTTCAGGTCCAAAATGATTTGAGCCCATCAGGACTTTATGTCCTAGCCATATAAGAGAAATGTTGTCATTCTGAACTTTGAACCCATAGCGTAGAGAGATCCTCTTCCCCTCTCTCTCTATTGCCATTTTTTTTTATATCCATTAACATAGAGATTTTATACTTGGTGATTGGTCGCTCACAAATTGTAGATTTTGTATTTCTTAGAGTTACTTAGTATTACTTAGTGCTTATTGTGGAATCTGAACAATCATTGTACAAATGCATAAAGGTGTCTTTTCTTTTTTGAAATATTGTGAATTGTTTATGGTAATATTTTGGAGCTAGCTGCAGCAGAAAAACATAATTGGTACCAAGGTAATGTGTTATTACAATTATAAAGTTGCCACTTTGATAAACTTTAAAGGTTTGGTGAAACTTTAATAAATATTTACACTGGTTTGGTGAAACAGTTTAAATTTTTGCACATGGCAAATTTTTATGTTTTGTGTTTGTTTTTCTTTTGAAGTGATTTTTTGTGCATTTATCCATTTTTCTGATTGAAGTGATTTTTTTGTGCATTTTTCCTTTTTTCTTATTGAAGTGGCTTCTTTATATTTTAAGTGTGAATAATGCTTTCTTTATGCAATTTTGGTATTTTTCAAATTTTCCTGTTTTCATTTGCATTCACAATTTGATTAACTTAGTTGTGTTCATTAATTAATCATTGCATATTTAATTGAATTTAACATTTGTGAATTAATTTGCATTTACTTAGAATTCTTTTCAAGTTTTTTGTTGTTTAGCACCTGTAAATTAATTTGCAAATTTTACTTATTGCCTAACACTTTTGAATTTCGACTCAATTAATTAATTTTCTTAATTTTTTTGAACAATTAATTTCTATTTAATTTTACTTAACAGTTAATTCAAGAACTAATTAAACTTTGTGTTGTTTTCAAGTAAAAGTAAATTTCCCTGAGATTGTGAATTTCATATATAATTTTAAGTTTAATAATAAATTTTTGTGTTTAAATTTTTTGTAAGTGATTTCTTTTCACCAGTATATTAAATTTTATTTAGGTAGAAAAATAGAGTGGTAATTGAGGTATTTTCCTTCAATTTATTTAAAGTGAGTTGGAACCAGGGAAGTACTTGGTCTTTTAAATCAAGGGAAATTCTTGGACTTTTAAAGTTGTTGATGGAGTGATGCCCTTTAAATAATTTAATTACATATAAGATTACTTCACACCTGTCTTAATGAACTTAGTCTGATTTTCTGCAATACTGGTAAGTTGTTTGAGGGATCACTGTTGCCTTTAGAATGTTCAGTCGTATTTTACATATGAGGAAGTTCAGGTGTCTGGTTGTGGTGAGGTAATATTTGATGATTGGTAAGCGTAGTAACCAGATACTTGGCACTTCGACACAATATAGTATATATATATATATATATATATATATATATATATATATTATATATATATATATATATATATATATATATATATATTCTCCAGTCAGCGAAGATGACAATACTTCATAGGGTAACATAATATATTAGTAGAAGGCCATAGTTTATTAAAGACGTTTCGCACACAATTTTCGGTGCATCATCAGTCTGTGAACAATAAATGTAAATACATTATAAAAAGGAATTCACAAAATTACAAGGTAATTAAAAATCAATTATTTAAAAAGAAAAAAAAAGTTAAAAGTTAAAAATTCTTTAAAACACTGTAAAAAGAGAGAGAAATCTAAGACACCAACCATCCAAGGCTAAAGATGAAGAAGGAATAGCAAAACCTGATGTCCCAAATAAAAAGTCAGTTATGCCAAATACAGAGGTGAAGCAGTGGTGTTATTGTTCAAAGAGGGAACTAGCCTTTTAATAAGTAATGACTCCATACTAGTTTGATGGTCTGGGTCCTTTGTATATCCAATAATAGAGAAGTGGTGTTTCAAGACATCTATTTTGCATATAGCAGCATGATTTTTAATGTTAAAAAATCCTGGTTGTTTAATTCTCTGGCAGGTACGAAAACTGAAACCCCTGTGGCTGCTATATCTCACTTGCAATAGCCTACGAGTAGATCCTATGTAAGAGCCCGGATATCCAGGGCATGTGAATTTATATACAACATTAGATTTCATGAAGGACTGCAAGCGATCTTTACAGCTGAAAAATGTACCTATTCTGCATGGATTATTAGAAATAAGTTTTAACTGAAGACAGGGAATTTCTTGTTCAATGATCTGTGTTAGTCTACGTGGGAATTTTGTATCAAACACAAAAGGGGTGGAAGCAAAGAGCAGTTTCTTAGGAACATCAAAGTTGGGCAACGGTGGCTGGAGAAATTTGGTTAAAAGTTTATTGATAACTCTAAGGACTACGTCTTTGGGAGAGAAATTTTTCTGAAAAAAAAAACTCATAAAAATTCTATTTCATTATGGAAAATTGGCCAGCTAGACGAATATTTTAATGCTCTATGGACAAGAGTATAAATGGTGTTTAATTTGAAGGTTCTTTAGCATGAACTGTAATAATTGTTTGCTAGACCTGTATAGGTCTTTTTTTCTATAGACAGCTGTGGTGAATTCAGAATTGCTTTTTGTAATATTGATATCGAGAAATGGTAAACTGTCTCTGCTCTCCACCTCCATCGTAAACTGAAAATGTGGGTGTTGTTGATTAATATATTCCAGAAACTGTGTGCCATTGCAAAGAGTACTTAAAAAGAGCAAAAATGTCGTCTATAGATCTTCCCTCTACAACACCGAATTCTACAAAGAAGCATTAAAGACCTTACTTAGTAATGAAATTGACACCAAGAATGCGTCCATCCGAAGACTTATGTCAACGGTCGAACAACTTAAGAAAGCACTTTTTTTGCTGAATTATTTTATAAATTTGTCAATGATTTTATCTCGTCTGTATGTGAACGTCATCAAAAGAAACTTCAAAACCTAGGCGTTGTCATTCCTGATTTTTATCAAAGAAATTACTGTATTTTTAACAGGTCCAATTACATTTTATCTAAGAGAGATGAGTTCTTACTTTCGTTTGGTTAAGATTTTTGTTTGCCTTCTTATAGACCGAACTATGGCATATTTTTCCTCCCATTTGAGGTGCTGTTTCAAAATCTTATTTAACCTGATGTGGGAAAGAATACAGGTAACTTACAACAGAAAATGTCTGCTCTGATACATAAAACTTATTCTAATTTAAGAACAACCTGGACACCATTTTCTTTTTTAGAAAAAAATGATTTAGAGATATTCTTGGCCCTGAAAAAACAAGATGACATAGTGATTTGCAAGCCTGATAAGGGCAAGGGAGTAGTTATACTGAATAAGAATGATTATATCGGCAATATTGAAAAGATTTTAACTGACACTACCAAATTCCGATCCCATGGAGAGCCTAATTTTCTGGATATATATAAACGAGAAGATAGAATTAATAGATTCCAAAGAAAAAGAAAAATTTATAATATTAAAGATGATGCGACTTATCAAAAACTTTTTGTTACGGGTTCATCCTTTAGTATTTTATATGGACTACCAAAAATACATAAAACAAATTCCCCCGTCAGACGTATTATGGCCGCCTACAGTAGCCCATCGTTCTCGATCTCCAAGTATTTAGCTAGTTTACTCTCTGAATGTAGTATTAATGAATATACATTAAAAAACGGGTACGAATTTAAACAACAAATTATCAAGCAGGGTGGTGGCTATTTTATGGTCAGTTACGATGTTGAATCACTTTTCACTAATGTACCATTAAACGAAACAATTTATATTATTTTAAACAAAATTTTTATCAGCAATGATACTCTGTTTTATGGTTTTAATAGGGCTATTTTTAAACAATTTCTGGAATTTGCTGTGAAAGACTCAATGTTTGTTTTTAACCAGCAATTCTATTCGCAGGTCGATGGAGTTGCTATGGGATCCCCTCTAGGCCCCATTTTTGCAAATTGTTTTATGTCTGACTTAGAAACAAAATTTTTAAATCAATGCGAGTCTTCTTTTAAACCAGCATACTGCAGGAGATATGTAGACGACACTTTTGCTCTTTTTAAGTACCCTTAGCAATGCACACAGTTTCTGGAATATATTAATCAGCAACACCCAAATATTAAGTTTACGATGGAGGTGGAGAGCAGAAACAGTTTATCATTTCTC
>NC_061100.1:69751028-69763528 GCF_015104395.2 Macrobrachium nipponense
CCCTGGTTATATAAGGAGAGAACGCGAAAGGGACGCCCTTAGAGCACCTTAGAACTTCTATGCTCACATGAGCTAATTCCCTTGAGATGGGCTGTTTACTAGGTTATGTAACTTTTATGTTTTTTTTTTTTTACATATTCCTCCCTGATACGAATATCCTGAATTCCTACAGAAGGTAATGTACAAATTTCTAGGTCGTTAGCAGTCAGTCTATGCACTGTGTTATAACCGTACAGTGTTTTGGACCATTACCCAAGATTATCTCAGTGATAAGTAACATAACTCAGTCCTTAGTAAGTATGTGATAAGTAATGTAATTTCTTTCTTTGTGGGTAATTAGTAACAGGACTTATTTCTTGGTGAGATCGAGTTGTTAGGTGCCTTCCGTCCATATCTCTCTCTATCATCGACCACCCTCACCCAATTTGTTAACTCCCAGTTGCTCTCTTAGAGACTTGCAAAAGAGCAGCTGTGGATGCTGGATTCTCACCTAGTGTGATTGGGGTAAATCCCCTCTTGTTTTCATCGCTTCACGTGTCCAGAAACCTATGGTCACCTGCTTATCTACTTCAAGATCTGACTCATTGTTAATTATCATTTGTGTTACGGCGACCTAAAGTCCCCTTTGAACCCACAGGGTTTATTCCTTTAATTTCTAATGTGCTTAAGAGGGTAAATATAATTAATTAGTCTTTACCATAGTATTTACCTGATAAATGCCTAATCTGAAGTAAGCCTCACCCATAATTTTTACATAGGATTGCCTATATTTTCAGGGTCGTTGCCAAATAACTTCATGTTATCTTCCACAGCTGTGTATTCCCAGGTACAATTAACTTATATATATATATATATATATATATATATATATATATATATATATATATATATATATATATATATATATATATATATATATATATGTATATATGATGGTTACAAAAAAGTTCTGTTACAAGAGAATTCCATCTAATAAAAGGAACCCATAAAAACACCAAAATATAGAGAGAAAAGTACTGTATTTCAGACTGCTGTCAATCTCTTCAGGTATATGAATGAGGAAAGTTTACAGAAAAGGTGGTATTTATACCAAGAGATCCATCCACAGGTAGGCCAATTTAGGTCACCCCAGATGATAATCTTCCTTTAATCTTCTTAAGCGCTGGTTGAATGAAAACCTTGTTGATCACATCTGAATCCCAAGTTCTTTTTGAGATGTTCATTACCTGCCCCTCAGGAATCGGCCTTAATAAAGGGGAGGCAGGTAATGAACATCTCAAAAGGAGCATGGCTTTCAGATGTGATAGACAAGGTTTTCATTCAACTAGCGATTAAGAAGATTAAAAGATTATCAGCGGGGGTGACCTAAATAGGCTTACCTGTGGATGGATCTCTTGGTATAAATACCACCTTTTCTGTAAACTTTCCTCATTCATATACCTAAAGAGAAAGACAGCAGTCTCGGAAATATAGTACTTTTCTCTCTATATTTTGATGTTTTTATGGGCTCCTTTTATTAGATAGTATATATATATATATAATATATATATTATATATATATATATATATCATAGATAAATATATATATAAAAAAATATATTATATATATAGATATATATATATATATATATATATATATATATATATATATATATATATATATATATAGCCTTATAATACACACACACACACACACACACACACACACACTAAATATAAATATATATATATATATATATATATATATATATATATATATATATATATATATAATATATACTATATAGCCTATATATACACACACACACACATACACACACACACACACATAAATATAAATATATATAATTTATATCTATATATATATATATATATATATATATATATATATAAATATTATATATATATATATATATCTATATATATATATATATATATATATATATATATATATTATATATATACATTTTGCTTATGGTTGCGTTGGCGATAAGTGGCCTTGTCTCTAGATTCAAATGTGTACTTATGTTTGATTCCTGTTTGTCAAGCAAGAGCTATCAATTCATATACTGATTTTAATAGATATAATAAGTATATGGAATGATGGTGGAAAGTATTTTGCAAAAAGTTATAAAAACATTGTGAGTGGCTTAATACTAATAGAATAATAGAGTTAATTATTAGACTAACACATGAATTCATCTATTTATTTATTTTTTTTTTTTTTACTAAACAGCGACCAATTGCCGATATTTCTTTTTTAGGGGGGGGAGGGGGGAATACTTCCTCGTATGTGAAATGGAATGCACAAAGAATTTCCCTCTCTTCCTATTTCACCCAAAGGAAAAATGTGGTCGCAGCCCCTATTGTTCCCCTTCATTCTTTTCTTTCTCGTATTTCGCCAGCCTGCTCCACTTTAGGAATCCAACGAATGATTTTGATACCGCTTGGCAATTAACGTTGAAAAGCGTTCGACGAATTTATACTGTGGATATAGTTGGAGGACGATTTTACAACTGATACCAAGCTGGCAGCATAATCACCACTATTACTGCTCTTTTTACTTCATTATGAGGAAGTTCATTGTTTCTGTTCATATTGTTATTGTTCTAAGCCTAATTAGTTTGCTTGTCTTCTCTTTATGAAGTTATCAAAGGTGTCGGAAGTCGTAAACTAATTCCAAAATTCATAGGAGTACATATGCTGTACTATGTTTAGCTTATTTCCGTTATCAGGGCGTCTAAAGTAGGTGTTCATGTTACCTTTACTCGTCTTCGACGATCCATTAAAGAATTTAAGTTTAATTAAAGAAGGTTTGCAAAGCTCGGACAAGTGTCTAAAAGTACTACCTGGAAATTTTGTACTAAACTCGTGAAGACGAAACACAACAACTATTGCTTTTGACACATTGACTCATATATTTTGTAGCTGTATGTTACCTCTATGTCTTTCCACCATTTCTCATGTCTTTGCCTCGAGATTATGGCTGAGACAAGCGTCTCTCTTTTGCAGTAGAGATTAATGATTTAATTGTATCTTCCCAAGGGAAGGTATAGGCAACAAATCCAATGTACTGCAAGCACCTTTGTGTTTGCTCGTTCACACAACCTACTAGTTTCTGGTCTGTATGGAAGGATTGTTACTTTCTGTATTTCTGTAACTTCCACTAGACACTCTAAGGTCTTATTTACAAATTTTCTACCATTGTCTGACAATAAAATCTTGGGCACCCCATAACGGCATGTAAAGCCATTGAAAAATGCCACAGCCACTTCTGCCATTTTATGCTTTAGTGGGAAAATTTCAACTGCCCTCGTGAGTTCACCAATGACCACCAACAAAACATCCATGTGTACACTGAAAAGATCTACTAGGTCTTTTCCACACACAAATATGACTACCAAACTTGCAATGTACTATATCTAAAACTACAGGAATTGGGACTTTCGGAATCACAATCTGTGTCGTATCCCCTTTACTAGTCCTCAATTTATAACTAATTTTCCTAACAAACAGACCATCCTCAGTTTCCAGACCTGCAAAAGGAAACTTATAACCTTTCCTGATTAATTCACCTCTAAGGAATGCTTTTGTGTCTTCTAAAATTTCATCCTCATCTTGCCTTTGCTTTATCAAACTAAGATCTCATTGTGCAGAATCACTAGTAACCATCCCAACTTGGAATCCCTCTGTATCATAGAAGCTTCTACTATGAGCATCTAATACCACATTGCGTCTGACCTCTATATATTTAAGCTTTGCGTCAAAATCTCTAATGGTTAAGAAACATTGAGCTCTTTTAGGCAACAGATCGGGCTTATTAAAAACATCTAATTATGGTTTATGGTCTGCAAGAACTTCTACCTTATTCCCCATTAACAACACCTTGAAGTGAACCAAGCTTGATACTAAGGCGAAAGCTTCCTTAAGCCCTGTACACACTTGGAAACATTGTTTGGAAACAATATTTGGAAAGTGTTTCCAAACAGCTTGGAAACGGTTTCCAAACAGTTTGGAAACTGTTTCCAAACTGTATGCAAACAATGTTTCCAAACTGCTTACAAACTGTTTCCAAACAGTTTGGAAACTGTTTCCAAACTGTTTGCAAAACATTTCCAAATACCATTTCACGCATTACTGTTTCCATCCAGAATGGGAAACACTACGTGTGTGTGTGTGTGCGGTCGAGGCGACGATGAATTAGTACCTACTCGAGACCTGAAGTGATACCATGTGGTCTGCCGAGAAAACTCTAGAACTAATTGAATTGCTGCATTCATCCCCAACATTGTGGGATGTAACAAATGTGGATTATAAAAATAGAATTAAAAAGATGGATGCCTTGACGGGGATAGCTGATAAACTTTCTATAATTGTAAGTGATGCAGAAAAGAAGATAAAAGCCATCAAAGTACAATTCAGGAGGGAACATGTGAAACTGACTTCACTGAAAAGAAGTGGAAGTTCCCCAAAGAAGTGCTCATGGTTTGGTTCCGAGCCCCTCCTGTTTTTGCTGCAGGGCCAAGAATCCAGAGGAAGCCGGTCAACAGACTCACCAGAGAGAGGTAAGGTGATGTTACAATTACAGTAACTTAATAAGTGCTATTAGTATTTAATATAATAACTGCTATTAGTATTATTACCGTAATATAATAACTGCTATTAGTATTATTACCGTAACATAATAAATGTTAATAAAACAGGTAAAAAATAGATCTCATTTATGTAGAGGTAGGTAACCTGATATTATTAGTAGTATTATTACCATAACATGATATCTGTTATTAGTATTATTATCCCAACATAATAACTGTTGCAAAAGTAGGTAAAAAATACGTGTCATTTATGTATAAAATTTAATCTTATCAATGCTCAGCAGACATCTACAGGTACATTTACAAGCAGCCTTTTCAATCTAACATGCCCTTCGCATAATTACCCTGCCAAGGAACACTTCCTTCCGGTGGGAGAAAGTAATCTCGAAACTCCTTCCTTATGTCCCGTGCATCCACAGTACTCCTTCTTGGTATATTTTGCAAATCAATGAACCCTTCACCTACATTCATTGCTGCTCTCCATGATCCTGTCATTATCCACATTTTCCGAGTCAAACGTACCGGGTGGTGAATAAACATTTCTCGACTCCACATTCCTGCGTAGAAAATTATGCAAATATATGCATGTCAGAGTAACACTCTCTATCTTGTCTGGGTGTAATGCAATAGGTTTTAGAAACACTCTGAACTTAGATGCTAAAATTCCAAACGCATTTTCTACTTCCTGCGAGCCCTACACAATCTGTGATTAAAGATCCTCTCAGGGGAAGACCTATCTAAATTTCCTGGAAATGGTTTCAGTAAGTAACGTGATAAAGCAAAGGCGTCATCTCCAACAAACATGTATGGCACAGGAATGCGTCCCTCTGCAAGTGGCTGGTCTGGTGGTAGCCTGAGCCGCTTCTGCTCTATTTTCTCATACAAACTTGTATATTTAAACACACCTCCATCCGAAATTCTGCCTTGACATCCTACATCTGCATATATAAACTGGTAATCTGCATTTACGCACGCCATGAGTACAATACTGTGTGTCCCTTTGCAGTTAAAGAAAAGGCTTCCACAATTCTTTGGAGCTTGTATTTGAACGTGCTTCCCATCCAGTGCAGCAATACAGTGTGGAAAGTTCCATCTGTGGGAGAACCCATTTGCTGCTGCGAACCATTCTTCTTCCGTAGCAGGCATCTGAGGAGAAATATACATAGTCAGTGAAATAACACACATGCACACATAATATGATACCCTTGCAATTGAGATACTGCTATGAGGAGAAGAATGATCATCGGTAGACTAATGATTTATCTCTCTCTCTCTCTCTCTCTCTCTCTCTCTCTCTCTCTCTCTCTCTCTCTCTCTCTCTCTCTCTCTCCTGAGATGATACAATACCCAATGGGATGGAATGTGAAGCGAAAGAGCCTCTAATATTATTATTGAAAATAATGAGTATATTAACACCAGTAAGTCACAATACAAACAACAGCAATAATAATGATAGACAGAAATAATGATAATGAGAATAGTAATAATTCTAACAATAATGCGTAATAATTATGACAATAATGATGATATTAAAAACAATATACTAGTAGGAGCTCTGGCAACAAATACTAACGAAAAAAACAATAACAACAAAAACAACAGCAACAACAACAACAATAACAACAACGATATTTATAAGTGTTTCTCTTCTCTTTCACGTTGCTGAAGTTGAATCTGAGCAAGAAACTGATGCTGTAATTGAGAGTTCACATCAAGCTGAAACACGTCAGAGAGCTTTGCCGTCCCGTCGTTTGTCAGCTAAAAGGCCCGCTGACGAAGTGAAAGAAGCATTTCACTTGATGAAGTCTCTAGCACAACATGTCACTACACGGGATGAATATCATGTGTTAGGTGAAAATGTTGCCCATAAACTGAGAGCATGCGGAAGAAGTAAGCGCGAGGTATCAATAGCACAGCATAAAATTAATGAAATAATTTTTAACTTGGAAATGGGGTACTTTGGGGAGGGTGCGGCTCACTTCACCCCACAAACTTCATATACAGGACAAAGGTATTCAGGGTTTCCTGTGCCACCATCGCAAGGCATCCCACAGTACTTTACTGCCCCAAGTGGTGCCTCTACTCCAAGTTGCTCTCCTTCCGCAAACTCATGTAGTAATTATTGTGATTAAAATATGATTCCTACATAAATATGTTTTTCTAGTAAACACACCTTTCATATTGTTTCTAAATGCCATAAGGTAAAAGAGAGAGAGAGAGAGAGAGAGAGAGAGGAGAGAGAGAGAGAGAGAGAGAGAGAAAGTAAAATGGTGAATACTTCTGGTTTTCTTATTTTACCTTAACATACCCTTAAAGCGCTGAGATCAAAGCTTCACAGACCTCAGGAACCACAACTGAGATGGTCTGCTTCGATATCCTGAAGGTGTACATGAGGCTCATAAAGGAATCTCCACTTGCAAAATACCTCAGTGTAATAGCCAGTCTCATGTTGGGTGTAATAGCCTTTCTGTATTTTGTATCCTTTCGAGATATACTGGGAGCCACCATCCATAAAAGTAGTTCAGTCACTTGAGCACATCCGAACAAAATTGGTGAAACCTCTACCATCTAATTTCAGTTCTGCCAAAAGCAAATCACCATAGGGTCATTTTTCAAAAATAATTCCTCACCCATATCTTTCTTTTTTTCTTGACCTCCCTTGACTTTATCAAAAGTGCCAAGTAAAATGCAGATGCTGCTGCAGCAACCTCTACACTCATCACAGGCATGACCACAACTGAGGTGTGGACAGGAAACATTGTTTGGAAGTAGTTTACAAATAATTTGCAAGCTGTTTCCAAACAGTTTGAAAACTGTTTTCAAACTGTTTGGAATAAAGTTTTCGGAAATAGTTTCCAAACTGTTTGGAAACCGTTTCGAAACATTTTTTCCAAACAATGTTTCCAAGTGTGTAGAGGCATTATATATGGTAGCCATTGGCCTTTCGTTGCTACCCTTTGTCTTAAATATCCTGCTATAATCGTCTATTGGATGGAAATTACCTTCAAATTTCTGTATAAGGCAGGTACCTATACCATCCTGATTGGCATCTGTCACTAATGTGAAAGGTTCGCTGAAATCCGGAAATTTCAGTACCGGGGGATTCATTAATGTATCCTAAACTCTCTGAAAAGCTAATTGTTGTGGCTCCCCCCCCCCACCCCCACCCCACCCCCCCCCACGAAAGAAAATTGAATATCCTCTCACAACACATCTGTTAAAGAAGCTGCCAAAATAGAAAAAGCCTTCACAAACTTCCTGAAAAAAACCCAGCATCCCCATGAATGACCTGGGTTGTTTCTTTGTCTTAGGGACAGGAAAGTTTGCAATTGCTTTCACTTATCATCATTTACTTTAACTCCCTCTTTAGATATGACATGACCTAAATGTGTACTCTGCTTCTTTAAGAAGTTGCAATTGGCTAGCTTAATTTTCAAGCCTGCTGACATAAGTCGCCTAAGAACTTCGTTAAGCACTTCCATGTGGTGCTCAAATGAGTCTGTTGCTATGAATATATAATCCATGTACACATAGACATTCTTCCTCAATAGCCCATGCAAGACTGTGTTCACTATTCTCGTAAAAGTCATAGGAATACCCAATAAACCAAAATGCATACATGTAAACTTGAAAAGCCCCTTGGGCAATGAGAATGTGATAAATTCCCAACTATCTCCACTAAGAGGAACCTGCAAAAATCCCTGTATAAGGTCAGTTTAAGAATAGAGAGTACGTCCCCCAATTTCAACAACAAGGTCGGGTATGCAGGCGACCAGATAACAGTTAGTTAATTGCCTTTTCATTCAATTTACGGAAACCTACACAGACTTGGACTGAACCAACCTTCTTAGGCACCACCAACAAGGGGGAAGTTGTAG
The DNA here is from genome assembly GCF_015104395.2 of Macrobrachium nipponense. Taxonomy (NCBI): domain Eukaryota; kingdom Metazoa; phylum Arthropoda; class Malacostraca; order Decapoda; family Palaemonidae; genus Macrobrachium; species Macrobrachium nipponense. Next base: position 69,759,502 of record NC_061100.1, read on the forward strand.
GATACACTGGGCCTAATAATTCCCTCCTCCTATTTAGTAACCTTTTCCTCTACCTGTTCCCTGATTTTGTAGGGTATATATTACACATGAATAAAGATGGGCCTGGTCCCCTCTTCTGGATTCACCTTAGGTTCTAACAACTTAGTCAACCCTAACTTATCGCCTTTTAAAGCTACTATATCCCCAAATTCAGCCAGCACATCGCTTAAAACTTCTATATGCTCTTAGTCTGCATTGGCTGAGTGATTCCCAAAGATTTTCTCCATATTGCATTTCGACTTTTGAAAACTCAGTCTACCTCTCTACATTATTAGCTACTGAATCACTATCCTCACTCCAGTGTCAGAAGTCTACCACATAAGTATTCTTATGGTATTTCCTAACTGTATCATTATAATTCAATAAATCTACCCATGTGGCAACTGTATTTTATACCTTGTTTACCGACACTATGCTGTTAACTACCCTCAATTATACACATATCACTGGGTATTTTCACTTTCCTCAACCTGACTTGCACCATAGTCATTGTAACTGGATTTAGAATAACATCGTCCAACAAAACGCCATTATTTATATTATCCCCATGGCCATTGTACACAGCACCCCCTTGCGACTGGTTATTCACCACATGTTCCACATCCACATGTTAGTATTACCATTGTTATCAATATCATAGTTAGTAACAATACTACCAATATCACCATTATTATCACCAATATCACCTTTATTATCACCAATATTGTCATTGTTACCACTAATATTGCCACCATTATCACCCATGTTAACTTCAGTATCCTCATTTACCTCAGTTCTATGTACACCCACATATGGAATATAAACACCCAGTATCCCAACCATTCCGTCACTAACACCTGTATGTACCGATATCCTGTTTCTCCTGCATGCAGGATGTCCCAACAAAAGTCTGTTACCAAATGCAACCCATTAAATCACCAAAAATGGTTCTACTAACAAACATTCACCTAGAGTGAACCGCAGTCTTGTAAAACCCAAGTTATTTAATATTTTGACTTGCACATCACACACCGTCTCTGTTGAGGGTTTCAGAGAATATTGGGAGAACATGGACTGATATAAACCATAGTGCATTAAATTAACTGAAGCCCCTGTATCTACAAAAAATGAGATTTTTATATCACCCACTGTTCCTGGGCTCTGGGGCGTCCCCCACAAGATCGCAATGGCAAGCACAAGTCATCTGTATTCTGTTTATTGATCGTGTTTCCAAAAATTTCCCCGGTCTCTAGGTCCCTTTGAGTAACCTGCTTGGGGAGCTTTTGTAACTGAACTTCCAAAGTTCTGGGGGTTGTGGGACTTGCATCCCTCTGTTTCTGAGATGAACAAGACCACCATAAATAATCTTCACTTCTGCATTGTTTCTTGGCGTGCCCCTGCCTATTACAATTGAAACAACGCAATTGTTGCCCTGGATTCACAGTTCCTCTGTTATATTCTACTTTGGCACAAATTCGGGAGGAAGGGAAATTTATATCCCTTTGTGTTAAATTCCTTAGACTGGTCCCATTAAAAAATGTGGTGTCCACTATGGGGCATATGGACAAGGGTTTCTCAGTCTAAGAATAAATCAATTCCTCATCTCATGTAGGCTTGATCTTCTCATCAAAGAAACCAATAGTGATGTCCGGGACGTCGCGTAGAAGCCGGGAAAAATGTAACAGTCTGCGCAAGTCTGCAAAAGAGACATGATTACCATTTATCCATGTGTAATTTTTCAATTCCTGTATCCATTCTCCGCTGTATCAGAAAGGTGATTGCTATACTCATCCATGGAGTGTTAAAAATTCATATATATATATATATATATATATATATATATATATATATATATATATATATATATATATATATATATATATATATATATATATATATATATATATAGTACATACATATATATATATTATATATATATATATATATATATATATATATATATATGTTTACACACACACACACACACACACACACACACATATCTATATATGTAATATATATATTAGTATATATATATATATATATATATATATATATATATACATTTACACACACACACACACACACCACACACACACAAATATATATATATATATATATATATATATATATATATACATATATATATATATATATATATATATTATGTGAACCCTACTGTGAAGACATTAAACTATAAATTCAGGAATCAAACGGAAAATAAAATGGACTATTGGACAAGTCTTCGATTCGTCACGATAATTGCAATCGATAGAGGGGTCTGGTAAAACTTTTTCGTTTCTTGTTTACCAGGAATGTGGAAAGAATATATATTCATTATATTATAGAATAATATATATATATATATGGGATATGTATAATATATAATCACCCCACCTATATATATATTATATACTTATATAGGTGTGGCAGTGCGATTTTGGTGGTATGTGGATGACTCGCCTAGGAATGGATGGAAGACATGCTATTCCCTTGTGTTTGGGGCGTTATTTGCTCCCATATTCGTCGAGTCTGCTTAGCATGTCCTCTAAAAACAGGTTTGAGAAGATTCCTCAGGATTAACTCGTCTATAAAAACCGATTTTCAATGTCCTCCGAACAGGTAGTTTGACTGATGGCGCCAAATTCCGCATCTTCCTTTTGTACGGGTAGCTGCTTTTAAAGTCAGCTTTTTCCGTCTCCATTTACTGACATGGCATTTATCCCTGATATATTCGACAATCCCGTAACTCTCTGAAGCATTTTGTGGTCTATAAATCTTCTCGAGGTGGCTCATGTTCTTCCCAACGTAAATCTTATAAGTTACTCTATGGTAGCTTATAAACACGGGCTTCTACTTCTTTTTTTATTTAAATATATATGTTAATGAGTTAGTTCTTGATGGATCTGAGATAAAGAATAACAAATCTTTCATTATATTTGAGATGTTCTGTGTCATAACTTAACACTTTCACGGGCTTAAGGTAGATTAAATACACACTTTGTGCAAAGTACTCATTGCTTTATTGTTCCTTCACTCTGTTACAGGTGGTATAACTTATGACTTAGGCATAGCGTTACTCTCCTGATCCTGGTTGCCCTTTTTGGATCGTGTTTACATGCTTACCTCTTTTTGACTGGGTCCCACCAGTATTACAAAGTAGAAAAATAGTAATGTATCTCTCCATCAGGGTTGTAACATTCTGTACCTTTTTTTATGTTTCCTTCGCAAAGAAGTTTTATTTTGTTGTTAAAACCTATTTGTTTGTTGTTCGTGGGACATATGCAGTATATTTTATTATCCTTGTTAATAGCCTGCTCTACTGTATGCTGGGTAGAGCAGTTTATTTAAATGTTGATGATTCGTATCTACGAGGGTTGTCCGTAAAAGAAGGTTCCCAAAGGGATAGGTGACCGAAGGTGGTCAGAGAAGTGGTGCAAAGGAGACGCAAAGAAGCGGAGAGAATCTTGGAGCAACATGAGGTGAGATTCCACCCTCCACAGCAAAACAATTAGGAAAACTGTAACGAATAGCACTTCTATAAGAGCGAGGGTGTGATGCACATATGATCGAGGCAATTTTATGTAAGGCACTGACTAGTCGATTTCAGTAGCATAAATCTTACATTAATAATCACTTAAGGGAGTAGTTGCATTACTGAGTGATTACAATATGGGGAAAGTTAAGTTACTGGTCACTTAGAGCAGGGGTTCCCAACCTTTATGTTCTTTTATGGCCCTTGGGCATTCTTATAGATTTCTGTGTATCCCTAAAAATTGAGGATGAAAAAGAAAAACAATGGAATTGATATTTTGTTATTTTATTATGAAATCTGTTTGTGTAGACTGCATAAGAATATTAAGAGTTATAACTTCAATATACTAAACAGGTAATCTATGAAATATTTAGATGCATCAGATACATCTTTTTTTCATGATTATCGGTAACATCAATAAACTAAGCCCACGGGCCTTACTTAATTCATAATTTAAAGTATTGTGACGCAACA
>NC_061100.1:69771028-69773528 GCF_015104395.2 Macrobrachium nipponense
CTATCGTACTACTATTTACAAACTAATTGTCTATAAATTTTGTTTCCATGTAGTTCATCCAGTTTGTACATCCCGGGGCTGCTGCTGTTTAAATCTACACTTTTTTTTTTACTATACATGACTCAGCAATGTAATATCTTTTCAGAACATCATCTCTTTAGTTTCTTTCCAATTCAAGCTAGGTTGCACCATTTATAGGTTAAAACAAACTACTTGCATTATTCCCCATGCTGACATTATATTTATGTAGCTTTATTCTTGTTTTGAGATCTTTTCCACTTTGTCCCACATACATTTTATTACAATGATTGCAAGTGGTCTCATATCCTGATTAACATGTTCACAAGTACACAGTTCATAAAAATGTCGTTAACATTAAAATGTCTCAACAACCCAGAAATGACCATAAACAGGTTACAATACGGTCAAACAAGAAGGTTTTACATATCAAAATCCCTCTTACGACGAACTTCATAAAATTTTTTGCCTCTACAGAAAGCCCTGTCAATGTCTCGGACCTTCTGAGGATAAGCTTTGAAAAAGTCAGGGCAACTGACCCGCAAAGCCCTTAAAAACATAGACGAAAATACCATCATCTTCGTTCTTGGATGATGGTTAGAATAAAAATGTATGTAAGAATGTACATTTGTAGACTTCCTGTGCACAGAAAATCTAAAATTTCTATCATTCCTCACATTTAGACATCTAAAAACGCCAACTTATTATCTACTTCAGTTTCCAAAGTGAATTTTATTGAAGGTACTAGGACATTTAATACTGTTAGGAAGTTCTCTTCATTTTTTTGTCTTCAGGCCAAGCACAGAATTTACCATCAACGTACCTAACCCACAGGATATCTTTAGGAAGTATCCTTGGCAAGTACTCACTTTCGAGAAACTCCATATAAAGGTTACTAAGTAATGGAGATAACGGATTGCCCATTGCCATGCCAAATTCTTTGTTCATAATACTTTTGTCCAAACGCAAATTTACGACCTCTAACACACAATTCTATAAGCTTAATCATAGAAGACCTGTCCAAAGAGAACGTATATTTTCCCATTTCTTCCTTCATAAATTTAAGTATTTCATCTACTGGTTCTTTTGTAAACAATGAGCTGATGTCAAAACTGACTAACTTAAAATCATAACTGAAATTAAAACTTCTTAACCGATCTATAAAATCCACATTATTTTTCACAGACGCACCTATGTATCCAAGCATTGGAGACAACACGTTAAGAAGCCAGTTTGATAGTTTATAAGTACAAGAGCTCATAGAACTTAAAATGGGTCTAACAGGATTATTTTCCTTCTAAGTTTCGATGACTCCATATGAATATAAAAGAGTTGGATTTACAATAATGAACTTTCTGATAATTCCTTATGTTTTTTTTTTTTTTTTTTTTGTAGAATACTCTAGATGATTATGTTGAAATAAGCATTAACATTATCTAAAGGATTGTTTCTTAATCCTACGTAGGTTTCTAAATCTGAGATTAATTCTAACATTATATTATCGTAGTTTACGGGCATCCCTGGGGTGTTGAGACTATTTAATGTTATTGTAATTTTTTAAGAACTATGTGCGTACTTAAGAGCACGTTAATCAGGAATTCCCCTCTACAGAAGAGTGGTTGCATATGTGAGATCCCTTGTGATCAGTGTAATAAAATATACGTGGTACAAAGTGGCAAGGACCTCGGAACAAGATTAAAGCAACATAAGTATAATGTCAGAACTGTGAATGATGCAACCAGTTTGCTTCAACATATGAATGAGTGCAACTACGCCATGAATTGGAGAGAAGTTAAAGAGATCATGTTTTGTAAAGACATAAAATGAAAAATTGTTGAGTCATGTATAATACAGAAAAATCTTGTACACTTGAACAACAGCCCCGGGACGTACAAACTTGATGAACTAATTGTAAACAACTTTTTTAGGTAATTAGTTTTTAAATAGTAGTACGTTAGTTTGTATGTTTATGTATTGCTGCCACAGAGGTGTCTGTGTAACAAATAATGATTTTTTGTATCACTTGACCCTGAGGAGACCTAAATAATGCACGAAAGCACTTAGTGGACTCCTTTCATTCCTTCCTCCAGCTCTACGGTAACATAAAATATTGCATGTTTTAGCAAGAGATCATATAATATATATATATATATATATATATATATATATATATATATATATATATATATATATAATATATTTATATATATATATATATATATATATATATATATATATATATAGATATTATATATATTATATATATATATATATATATTATATATATAAAGCGAAAGAGAGAGAGAGAGAGAGAGAGAGAGAGAGAGAGAGAGAGAGAGGTGTACACCGTGAAGGGATATATTTATCATGTAATTCCGGTAATATCATTTACCGTGTTTGAAATTAAGTGTAATTTGAATCTTCGAAGGACTCGGCACGAAAATATTGTATAACTAGTTTATTGATTTTTCTATTTTCATCA
>NC_061100.1:69778414-69788414 GCF_015104395.2 Macrobrachium nipponense
TAGCAAGATAAGAAATTATTGATGAATTAAAAATTATAATTAATATAGAAAGTAAATATTTTTGGCAAATCCATGGTATTCCTTGTCAACTCAGAGCTTGGCGATCAGTAAAATATCATCTGGAGATAGGATCAATATATTATTCACTGATCTGCCATTTGAAACATTTCCTTTCATAATAAAATCATTGTATTACTGGATTACTAGCGCATATTTTCGCTCATTCATATCAGAGTTGGTCAGTAAGTAAGCCTTTTATAAAAAACTGATACCTCTAAAAGTAAGCATTAGAGAAAAGAAGGCACACGGGTGAAATAAACATAGTGTGCATGGATTCGTACACACTAACACACAAGGGGAGGGGGGGAGGCGGAAAGGCTAGGAAGATTCCCAAGTAAACAACACCTGGAATGTACGGTGTCATATACCGGGTGTTTCGAAATTAGACCACCCTCCCCCCCCCCCCCCCAACCCCCTCCACAGCCACCACCCTCCCCCCCCCCCCCCCCCCCAACCCCTCACAGAACAAATGGAAAGTTGTGAAGTTTTCTGCTATACCCTATCTCCAAGTACATTATTTTAAGTTTCTATAAAGCTATTTTTCGTTTTACATTTCTTGTATTTTCAGACTGAGTGACGGAGTTAGATATAGACATCGCTAACGACTCAGAGGAAATTATATGGATTGACCGAATCCGGTCTATAACCTTAAGAGGCCAGGAATGCTGGTGCATCCTTCATTTCATGTTCCTTGATAGCTAAATACATTAAAAGAGATAAATCCTTTGTTAAAAGAAACTGGAACAAAATTCCATATGACTGTCATTGCGAAAAGAGTGAGAATCTTGGAAGGCCTGAAGTTCATTCTCAGGAGTCAAAAGACATCATAGCTCAGGCAGTGGGTAGACCAATAAAGTCTGTACATAAATTAGCACTTGAACTAGAAAATCTGGTATCAAGCCATTTCATGTTATTAGCAAGCCCAAAATCACTCAGCAACAGAGAGAAGACCGTGCATGGTTTTATGGTTCATTTCTTAAAGATTGGGATGAAGCTGACTTTCTCAATGTTGCCGCACCAGATGAATTCTTCATTTACACAGTCAGGAAGCCAAATCATAAAAAAGACATAATTTGGGTTGTAAAGTTGGATGATATCAGTGACGACATGTGGTATCACCAAGTTATGAAATTTCCTGAATGTTTGGGAATTTTTCTCTGTTTCACAGCCAAATGGATAATGTGAATCATCAAAGAAAAAGGACAGTCATGGAATGGCTAATACTTCAGAGAAACTGTGCTTACTGGTGGAGTATTTCCTTTCCTCAACGATCCTGAAAATGTGTTATCTGTTGAAGAGGTCACATTTTTGCATGATAAGGCACCATGTTTCAAGGCTCTTCAGACACAGGGCCTGCTTCGAAACTGATATAGATTTCTTCTCGTCAAGTGAATTTCCAGGTAGCTCCCCTGACCTTAATGTGTGTGAAAACATTGGTAGTATCTTAAAGGATCCCATTGAAGCGTGCACAATGAACTGTGATGGAATACCAAGCCTCGACGACCTGCAAAGAGAGGTGAGCGAAGTACTCAGGGAAATGGAGTTTGAGTCTCAGTTTTTTTGCGATTTGCTGAAATCATACCCCTCAAGAATGCAGGCTGTGGTACAGGCCGATGAAGGCCACACAAAATATCAAATACTCAGAGAGAAACTTAAAGAAATCCCTGTTCTGAATTACTTTTGTTTTTGTTCATATCAATTTTAGTTTATGCTGTAAAGGGGTGGGCGGGCGCTCTAATTTCGAAACACCCTGTACAGTATTTACAATAACTATAACATTTTATTCTATGATTACGCCAATATTTGTGGTTCTACTCTATGTTTTTGTTGTAGGTATAACAACATTATTAAATCAGTGAGTTCTCCATTAAGGACTCATTTCAAGAAAATAAGAAATAATTAATAAGACATTTCGTAAATGGTATCTTTCTTGAATGGTTGTCAGGAGAGTGCGTTCTCCATTTCTCAAGAAAATGGATGCAGCCAATTTAGACCACCATGACTGGGATTATTTTACAAAAATGGCTTCGAATTCAATAATATGAGAACAAAATCAGTCCATTCGTGAAAAATGATAATCATGATAATCATGGGGGTTCAGGGGGAAATATATATGAATAGGAAAAATATAATATTAGTGTTTTATGAAGCAGAAATTGCTAGGGAAACTGTATTCTAACAAATGTTTTCCATGCAATTTGGGAAATTCTTAGTGTTCCTTTGTAAAAAAAAATATAGGATTTTTTTAGAACTTTCGTAGTAACAGTAGTCGACTTCCCAAATACCTTGAGTAACAGCTACTCTATTCTCGCTGAGGCAGAAGTGTAAAGTGTTCAGGTTGATATTGTCTATATGGTCAGAGCCCTAGGCCAAGGCCACCGGGCACAGGCTCCATTGGAAATGTTCCTCCTATTATCTTGTTGTTTTATCAATGAAGATTCTACCATATACATATATCGATGGTTTGTGCCTGTCGGCCAGCAATTTTATTATCGTCTAAAAAATTCCCCTTCGGTTAAACATATATGAAAATATATTAATTCCGAGGTAGAGTGAATTAGATATTAAAGGATATTTGTAGCTCAATATATGTATAGAAATCATGGTAATGTGATATGACTTATATAATGGCTATGTGCGGGCAAAAGCACTACAAAGCTACCGAGGACGAGGGGATTTGATACAGTCTACAAAACTACAAATACCTGAGTGCGACAGGTATTTGAGGTGGGAGGCGGCATAAACTTATATCCTCTTGCAGTGGTTGGGTGGGCTAAGGCTTCACTCCCTGTCCTGGAATTGAAGATGTCGATGGTTCGTGCCCGTCAGCCGGCAATTCTATTATCGCCTAAAAAACTCCCCTTCGGTAAAACATAAATGAAAATATATTAATTTCGAGGTAGAGTGAATTAGATATTAACCCTCTTACGCTTAAGCCCTAAAAACCTAAACGTCTCTCGTATGCTGAGGTGGGTTTGGAGTGAGCGCGGAAGTGTAAAAAATCACAGCGCGCTTAGTTTTCAAGATTAAGAGTTCATTTTTTACTCCTTGTTTTTGTCATTGCCTGAAGTTTAGTATGCAACCATCAGAAATGAAAAAAAGTATCATTATCATATATAAATAATGCGATATATGGTAAAAAAAAAAATTCATACATAATTGTATTCAAATCGAGCTGTGCAAAAAATGGTTAAAGCTAACGAGTTACTTTTTTTCGTTGTTTTGTACACTAAATTGCAATCATTTTTATATACAACACATTGTAAAACGATCAAAGCAACACAAAAAAAATATTATCACAAAATGATGCATGAGTTTGTAATGCGTGAACGTAAAAAAATGTTTTGATAAAAAATTCACCATAAATCTAAATATTGTTACAGAGACTTCCAATTTGTTTCAAAATGAAGACAAATAATTGAATATTACGATACTGTAAGAGTTTTAGCTTAAAACTGCAGTTTTCGACCATTTCGGACGAGTTAAAGTTGACCAAATGTCAAAATTTTTATATATATTTTTTTCATAAGCAAATGTTGCAAAAAATGAGAAAAGCTACAACCTTCAAATATTTTTTTTTTTTTAATGAATTTGCGCACATTTTCATCTATGAAACTCAATAAAACGCCTAATATGAAAAGGAGCAAATATTAGGAGGATGCGACCTACTCATTTCGTAGATTTGCGGCCGCGAATCGGCGCGTGGAGAGAAAGAAAGTTTTTTTTTTAAATTCACCATAAATCTAAATACTGTGCTAGACAATTCGATTTTGTTTCAAAATGAAGATAAATGACTGTATATTACTAGATTGTAAGAGTTTTAGCTTACAATTGCGTTTTTCGACTATTTCGGTAGAGTCAAAGTTGACCGAACGTGGTTTTTTTTCTATCTATCGTGATTTATATGCAAATGTTTCGAAAAAGAGAAAAGCTACAACCTTCAATCATTTTTAGTTGTATACTACATAAAATTGCGCACATTTTCATATATAAAACTTTATGTAACGGCTAATTTTAAATGGGGCAAACATTTCGACATTCGCACGAGAAAATTTCTGATTTTTTTAGGAAGAGTTACCGCACGGACGTAAGGAAAATGTTTTTTTTTACATAAATTCACCATAAATCGAAATATTGTGCTAGAGACGTCCAATTTGTTGCAAAATGAAGGCAAATGATTGAATATTACTATAATATAAGAGTTTTAGCTTACAATTGCTTTTTCCACCATTTGGATAGCCAAAGTTGACCGAAGGTTAAAATTTTGGCACTTATTGGTATTTATATGAAAATATTTCAAAACTGATAAAAGTTACGATCATGAGTATTTTTTTGTTGTATGCTACATGATACTCCATGTAACGGATAATTTAAAATGGTGCAGAAATTATGTCAACATGACAAAATAATTTTTGAGATGTGTCACTGATACTTTTTAGTGCGATAAGAAAGAAATTCGCGCTTGCGCGTCTGCGTAACGATTGTAAACAAAACAACGCCTAGATCCGTGAACTCCCAGCATCCCACAAGATGCGTGATTCAAAAGTTTTTGGCTGGTAGGCCTATAAGTATTTTTCCGCGAATTAAAAAAAAAACTTTTTTGAGTCGAAGTATAATACATCCAATCGGCATACGGGAGACATTTTGACTCGACGTATAATACGTCCAATCGACGTAAGAGGGTTAAAGGACATTTGTAGCTCGATATATGTATATGAATCACAGTAATGTGATATGACTTATATAATGGCTACGTGCGGGCAAAAGCACTACAACGCTACCAAGGAAGAGGGGGTTTGATGCAGTCTCCAAAACTACAAATACCTGAGTGTGACAGGTATTTGAGGTGGGAGGCGGTTAAACTTATATCCTCTTGCGGTGGCGGGGTGGGCTAAGGTTGCACTGCCTGTCCTAGAATTGAAGATGTCGATGGTTCGTGCCCATTGGCCGGCAATTCTATTATCGCCTGAAAAATTCCCCTTTGGTTAAACATATATGAAAATATATTAATTCCGAGGTAGAGTGAATTAGATATTAAAGGATATTTGTAGCTCGATATTTGTATATGAATCACGGTAATGTGATATGACACACACACACACACACACACGCATATATATATATATATATATATATATATATATATATATATATATATATATATATATATATATATATATATATATAATATATACATATATATTATATATATATATATATATATATATAATATGTATATATATATATATATATATATACTATATATATATATATATATATATATATATATATGTATATATATATATATATTATATGTGTGTGTGTGTGTGTGTATGTGATTATAATCACTTTAGCACGTGATTCATTTATCACACATATCCACAGGTAAAAAATAAGATACAGGGTGTAGGTCCTGACCGGTTTCGGCTTTATTTTCAAGCCATTGACAAAGGACTTATACATAGTATTATAATTCACGAGTATATATACTACAAGGACAGTACTGATAAACATACACACAACCGTTTGAGACTGCAGATCCACCCACAGGCAGGTGTCAAGGTAGGAGTGGCTTTTAAAAATTATTTGGCTAAAATTTACAATAAATTCTCAAGGGATACTACCGTTTAGGGTACAAGTCCACACCTGACAGGTGTCAGGGAGGCGGGGTTGAACATCTCATTACCACTACTGCCCCCTTTACTGTGTTTATAAATATATCAACATCTTTTGTATCAAATAATCAGTTTAATCATTTATCAGATCATTGTGAGGCAATCGATTTTCCTATGAAACACACGGCCGAATCCAAAAAATCTGTGTAGGTTCCCGTAGATTTGCAACAAATTCACGCAATTATAAGTCAAGACGAGTTACGACCAACCTTACATGCAGTAAATTTGGACCATAAGACATTTACTTTGTTCTTTGATTCTAGTAGTCCACGTAATATCATGGATTTGAGGACTCATCATTTACTCTTTTCAAACTTCCCTATAGAGAAGTCCGGAATAAGACTCTCGGGTATAGGAAATAATGAATTAAATGTGGTAGGAGTAACTCATGTTCAGTACAAGGTCGGTAAGCGCACGTTTTCCGATACCTTCATCGTTGTACAAAACATTAATATGTATCCCCCCAGCAGTAATTATCGGATAAACCCGCCCTATGGGCCAGCTTGCACTGGGAGCATTCTCTCAAAATATTACCTTAGCCCCTGCAAAACACGGCGTGTATATCAAAGGAAAATTCTATAAGTCTTCTAATACCCTAAAATCAGTTTTAGATAATAAGGAGACAGAAAGTGTAGTGACATATATCAAAGAACCAATCACTTGTCTCATGAACCAAGAAATAATCCACGCGACCCAACAGAATTCTCGCTCACCCGTAATATCAGCTTGCACGCAAACTCTCGAGCAGAACGTAACTTTGAACATATTAGTGCGTGTAAAGAAAACCTTGCCGGGATCTGAAATGTTAATCCTTTCCGACACTCTGAAAACACACGGATTATCCGTCACACAAGCCGTTTATACAGTCGGCTCACAACAACAATGTAACATCGAAGTCTGTAATCATTTGAATACCACTTTAGTAATCCACAAAAATCAACATATCTTGGATGTGGAAGTTTATAAACATCGCATTCTTACCATAGCTGAGATCAATCACGCTCAATCAGTTGTGGATGAATCCCTTTTGCAATCTATATAAAATAAAATCAATAAGGACATTCAAGAAGAAGAAATTCAGCAGAAATTTGTGAATCTTTTAACTGAATATCATGATGTTTTTTCCACTACGGATGGAACCTTAGGAAAAACGGATGTCATCGAGCATTCAATAAATGGCTAAAGGACAAACAGAAAGTAATCTATGTACCTTCGTACAGACTTCCTATGAAATTTCAGAATGAGATAACTGAGGAAGTAGGTAAAATGCTAAAAGAAGGAGTCATTAGGAAATCAAACAGCCCTTATAATTTTCCGTTAATAGTAGTACCGAAAAAAGATCGAACTTGGCGGATATGCGTCGATTTTCGTCGCTTAAATGAGGAAACAATCCCTGACCGATTCCCAGTGCCAAGTACTGACGATATTCTATCTCTACTAGGTTAGAACAAATATTTTACCAGTTTGGACTTACTAAAAGGCTTCCATCAGATTCTGTTGGAAGAAGAGAGTATCCCATACACTGCCTTCAGCACAGCCAGGGGACATTATGAATTTTTGCGTATGCCTTTTGGTTTACGTTGTGCTCCTATAACTTTTACTAGAATGATAAACATTGTGTTTGGAGACTTGTTAGGAGATATGGACGACCTAGTAATCTTTTCCAATACCTTAGAAGAACATCTACGTAAATTAGAGTTAGTGCTACAAAGACTAAGGCAGCATAACATAAGGGTAAAGATAAGTAAGTGTGAATTTTTTAAAACAGAACTAGTCTATTTAGGTTTCACGTTGTCTAGTCAAGGTCTTAAAGTAGTCCATGATAAGGTATCGGCTATCCGTAACTTCCCGATACCTACAAACGTCAAGGGAATACAGCAATTTCTAGGGTGTAGCGGGTATTATAGGAGGTTCATTAGGAACTACTCCATCATAGCCGCTCCCCTAACCGATCTTATAAAGAAGGGCATAGATTTCATATGGTCTGAAAAACATCAACAGGCGTTCGATAAATTGAAAGATGAACTGTGTAGTTCTCCTATCTTGAAATTTCCTGACTTCGGTAAGGAATTCTTTATTGCAACAGACGCCTCAGACCTAGGAGTAGGTGGTGTATTGCTTCAACAATATGATAAACAGTTTTTCCCTATAGCTTTTTATTCACGTAAACTGAGACCTTCCGAAAGTATATATACAGTAATAGACAAGGAAGGGCTCGCAATTGTTAATTCACTAGTCATTTTAAGTTCATAATATACGGTTATCCCGTCAAGGTTCTCACTGATCATAAGCCCCTAACCGACTTCTTTAAAGGCTTTAGTCACAGCCCTAAGCGAACTCGGTGGCACATGATCATCCAAGACTTTGGTGCGAGGATCGGGTATTTACCTGGGAAAGCAAATATCATTGCTGACGCATTATCATGCAACCCCTCTTCATCTTGTACAGAGCCATTAGCTGAATTAATAGATATCTCAACCTCCACGCCCATTGTTAAAACTATATCTGAACAGGAAGATCTGGGCTGGAGTGATGAACTATTACAGACAGAACAAAGAAAAGATCAGCAAATAGAAAAAATCATAAATGTGTTAAACGGAAATCCGAAGGAAAAGGAATATATAAAGTATAAGCATCAGAATTATATAATCAAAGATAATATCCTGTGTAGATCCTTGACGAGGGAAACCCGCAACTCACCACAGTTGAATAACAACCAGGTGGTGGTACCTATCTCACTCATATCCACTGTCTTAAAATGGTTGCATGAAAATCCACTGCATGGACACCCGGGTTTTTCCATCATGTCACAGAAAGCCAAATCTTTATTTTATTGGCATACGATGCTTACAGATATAAAAAAGCACATAGCAAATTGTCGCACTTGTCAAGAATACAAAGGGCACACGAAGACACCTGTCAGCCTAGGGGCTTACCCTGTGCCAAATCAACCCTTTGAAAGAGTACACTCAGATTTATTAACAGGGTTTTACGAGTCAGACAGAGGAAATAAGCACCTCCTAGTAATCATAGATGCCTTGACTCGATATACAGAACTGATAGCGCTTAAAACAAAAACCGCAGTCGAGTGCGCTAGAAAGTTTTACGAGTGCTACATTTGTAAACATGGAATTCCACACACAATCATATCTGACTCTGGCGGGGAGTTCAATAATCATTTCCTTAACTCCTTGTGCGAATTCCTTTGCATAAAGAAAATCAATTCCATGATCTATCACCCAGAGTCTAATGGGCTAGTGGAAAGGGCAAATCGTTAGGTTTTAAACATTTTAAGGGTCACCTTAGGGGGGGCAGACCCCAACTGGGACATTGCCATACCTGCGGTACTAAGCACACTTAATCACTCATATCATGTGTCTATTAAAATGACACCACACGAGGCACTGTACGGTATCCCAGCTAGAACACCTTTCCATGTATTAACGCTACAACTAATTATCAAATCCTCTAAAGGATGTTATGGATGCAAGCATAAGTCGATAATAATATACTTCGTAAGAATCTAGAAGAAGCACAAAATATAATGAAAAGGCCAACTAGAACATATGCCGTGGGCGATAAGGTAATACATACAAGTATACGTACGTAAAGGTCTAAATACAAACTGACACCTAAGTTTGAAGGCCCGTTTAACATTTTAGAAACATTAACGGCCAATAGATTTAGGGTTCAAAATGTATCCCAACCCACTGATATGAGAATAGTTCCATTGGCACATATCAGAATCTAAAGAAGGTGGATGGAGTGAGGGAAAAAATGGTTGTATTTATGAAACTTGTATAATAATTTATATATATATATATATCATATATATATATATATAGATATATATATATATATATATATATATATATATATATATATATATATATATATATATATATATATATATATATATATATATATATATATATATATATATATATATATATATATATATATACATATATATATATATATATATATATATATATATATATATATATATAATATATATATAATATATATATATATATATATATATATATATATATATATATATATATATATATATATATATATATATATATATATATATATATATATATATATATATATATATGTATGTAAACATATTCTTTAACATGAGTTATTAACTATATTTTACTCATTGCAGGTTTCCAAAATGAATCTGTTATTGGTAGGAGTGATATTGTTTGTTCAGACATCTTTGTTGTATGGAAAAGAGCGCTAAGACGAAAGAA
>NC_061100.1:69798414-69800914 GCF_015104395.2 Macrobrachium nipponense
AACATAATATATAAATTTCAATGCCCAAGATGCCTTGGTAGTTACGTTGGATCCTCTCGAAGGCTGTTGCAGGTTCGTTATTATAGCCATCTAGGTCTTAGTTATTATAGGACTGGGTCAATATTATCCAATCCCGAATTTTCAAATATAAGGACTCATGCATCCAAATGCAAAATTATTGTGGAAAAAAAAGCATTTTTCAATAATAGGTACTACTAAACAAACAGCCTACCTAACGACCCTTGAGTCTTTATTTATCAAGCACCTCTCACCAGGCTTAAACTCTAATGTTTCTTCGTCTCCTCTCTCTCTGGCCTAAGTGTTGTCTGGGCATGTATGAACTGTTGTGGTCAGTTGGCTCTTTTCCTTTCTTTGAATAGGTAACCTTTCTCGCTCATGTTTTGTTTTTATTTTAAAGTTTTAAATGATTTTTAGCTGAATTTTTATTGGTAATAATTTGTATTTTTAACTTGTAATTTATCAAGTAAAAATTTAATTATTGCAGACTGATGATGTGTTGAAGCAACATGAAACGTTTCTCAAAATACTAAAGCATGCTTCTTAGACTGCTGTCTTCCTGGGCACTACTGAAAATTTTTTAATCAACGATTTTCCTATATATATATATATATATATATATATATATATATATATATATATATATATATATTATATATATATATAGGCTACATCAGCCTTTTCTAAGATAGCTTTTGCCAAAAACGTTTTTCGCCACATTATCTAAAATATTGGAATACCTTGACATTTATTCTTCAGACATCGACTACTGTGATGAAAATTGTGATTTCTATGATAAGGAAGTTATTATGGAGAAAGGAACCAATGTCTAATCCGAATTCTGTTGCTTGATGAAAATGAAAGTGGCATCTAGTGACGAGACGCACACTCCTCTTCATTTTTATTTAATTTATGATTACCATCGAATTATTTTAATTCGTTGCCGACTATAGAGAATGATTTTAATTTCATTTTCGTAATTTATGAAAGATATAACCGAAAAAGACGTATACAACGTAAGAAGTCACACAAATGTCTGGAAGTAATAGGGCTTCCTTTATTATTGACTTGTCAAAATGAATAGCAGAATTTTTTTATAATCTAATGCGCCCTTCAATCAATTACGCCCAATCTCTATGCCTAAAGATACCTACACACCCACAAATTTTCACTCTCCCACTTACAAACACACACAAACACACACGCACACATACACACACACACACACACTCACACACACACACACACACACACACACATATATATATATATATATATATATATATATATATATATATATATATATATATATATATCTTACCCGCCCTTTTATTAAAACTGCACAAATTGGAAACCCTTACCTGTTGTCAATGGTGCCCTCTGTCTGCAACCATGTCGTTGGGCTATTAAGATCTCGTAAGTATAAAAATATACTATTTATTACCCAAAGCAGCTGAATTTAGAATAGAACAAAATGATTAACAAGTCATACTGACAAAAACCCAAATCTGCCCAGACAGAAAACTTGTAAGTTAACATTCTACCCTCCTGACTAAGAATTCACTCCCAGACCCAAAATGTCAATAAAGTCATTATATTAGTAAGGTTAGAGAATCCCGTCTCTAGTACCATGGAATAGAACCCATCTGTAATAAAGATAACAATGGATAAAAGATACACTTTACATATCACTCTTTTCAAAGTAAATAAGTAAAGGAATGTATTTCACACTTCTCTCTCTTTTCAAAGGTAACAGTTTTCTAAGTCTTACAAAATATGTGTCATACCTTTACGATGGGGGTTTTCTCTCCCGACAACTGACGTGTAACAAGTGACCTATTTGTTCTCAGCAAAAGGAATGTGACTCTCGCAAATGCCCTGGTTTATTAGACCTGTAACATCCATACAAACGAAAGTACATGCTTGACGACAAGACGAGCGGTCTCTCGATTAAAACGCTTACGTACCCAAATTCCTTCACTCAAGTAAGCTGCCCTTACAGTTCAGCCTGTCTCCAAGCAAGACATGATATGTGATTCACTAACATTACACACTTGTAAGATGGCTCGGCCATGGACTTCTTGTTGCTGCCATTTGTCCTGAACTTCCTGCTATAAAAAGCTATAGGATGAAATTTCCCATCAAACTTTTGCATAAGGCAAGCACCTATACCTTCCTGGCTTGCATCAGTCACTAATGTGAAAGGTTCACTAAAATCTGGAAACTTCAAAACAGAGGGATTCATTAGTGCGTCCTTGAGGTTTTGAAAACTGCCCACCTGGGGTTCCTTCCATTGAAATTGAACGTCTTCTCGCAATACATCAGTTAGGGGGGCTGCTATATTAGAGAACCCTTTCACAAACCTCCAGAAGAAACCGCTGATAACCAGGAATGACTTAATCTCTTTCTTTGATCTGGGGGTGCGGAAATTCGCTATTGCTTTGACTTTATCGTCATTTACTCTAACCCCTTCCTTAGATAT
>NC_061100.1:69808414-69813414 GCF_015104395.2 Macrobrachium nipponense
TATGAAGAAAGACTCTCACTTTGTTTTGACAAATTTCCCATTAAGTAACAGTACAGTGCAAAGAAGAATTGACGAAATGGCAAATGATGTCGAAAAAACTTCGATATCGGAATTTCGGGATAGTAAGTTTTCTCTACAACTTGATAAGTCAACTTTTGGCAGCTCCATTCTTCTCATGGCATATTTGAGGTATTGCAGTCAAAGTCAAAAGGACGTTATTGATGAATTTTTGTTTGCCAAATATCTCACAGCTGATGCAAAAGTCAAGACAGTTTTACAATGTGTGCTGCAGTATTTTGAAAAGCACAATATACCTCTTATCAATATTACTGCAGTGGCTACTGATGGTGCGCCAGCGACGGTGGGTCGGTACAGAGGATTTGCAAGCCTATTCAAACAGTAAGTGCCTGATGTATGTACCGTGCACTATCTACTGCACAGACAACATCTTGTAGGCAAGAAACTCAGTGATGGACTGCATGATGCTTTAAAAGTGCGCATCAGGGCAATTAACAAAATCAAAGCATATCCACTTAAATCACGAGTGTTTGCGCTGCTTTGCGAAGAGTGATGACATGTATAAGCAATTACTCCTGCACACTGAGGGAAGGTGGCTCTCTAGGGGTCACAGCTTGCAAAGAATTGTTGACTTATATGACTCAACTGTTCAGTTCCTGGCAGATGTGGACTCATCTTTATGTGAAGAGTTAAAAAAATGCAAAAATTCCCTGTTCTATTCAGCAAACCGACTGCAAGGTAAAGATGTTACCATCATTCAGGCCAGGACAGTTTTACTAGGATTCCAAGGCAACCTTAGATTGTTTAGAGCTTCACTGTCACGTAGAGATTTTCAGTATTTTTCAAACTTACAACAGATACAAAGTGAAAGCATTTCTGATGGGGATTGCAATTTACATGGCTCATTTGGAGAATTTAATTGAAGACTTTTAAAGTGCACTTTGAAGACCTAGAAAAAATGAAAGTGCCAGAATGTATTCTAACTCCGTTTGATGTTGAAATAAGGAATGCAGATATTGCCTCACACCTGGAAGAGGAATTCATTGACGTGACTATGGACCTTGAAGCAAATGCTTTGTTCAGAAGAAAACGTCTCCGTTAATTCTGGATCAACGAGAACAACATTGTTAAATATCCTCAGCTTTGTGCAGTGGTTCAGCCCTTTTTACTTGCTTTATCAAGTTCATACATGGTTGAAGCTGGTTTTAGTCATACAAATGCAGTCTTAACAAAACGAAGGAGCAGCCTGAGCCTGCAAGAACAAGGTGACCTACGGCTGAAACTCACCAACCTACAACCTAATATCATTATCCTTGTTGAATCCCATCAGGGGCATCCATCACATTAAAGATGTCAACAGTGGAAAAAGAAAATGGTACGTTGCATTGAGAATCAAAATGCATTTAAATGTTTCAACATTTTTTTACTGTGTGTGACTTTTTTTTTCTCGAATTATTAATAATTAAATGCTAGACTAGGGGTCAATAAAAAATTAGAAACTTCATTGGGACGTCGATGAGTTGAAAAGTTTGAGAACCCCTGGTGTGAATATACCTAGACGGTCCGTATCTTCAGGCATAAGGACATTTCGAAAGGGATAGTATACCTTTGTGCAACGTTTTACGTTGTATACACAAGGTCAGTCCCCACCCAAATACGTCAGAAAAAAGTCAATCAATTTATCAGACCCATAAATTATGAACAAGTAACCGAATGTAAACCTCGTGTAATAATAGTTACACCATGTAAAATAAAATATAATATATTATGAACAAGTAACCGAATGTAAACCTCGTGTAATAATAGTTACACCATGTAAAATAAATATATAATATAATGAACAAAATTAACCACCCCCTACGTAACTAAGCATTGCAAATATAAAAGATAACCTCTAATCGCCCCCCCCCCTCCCCACATTCCCTGCCTCTTAGGGCTGCTATAATGGGATACAGGATATTATTGTATTTTAGTTCTTGATTGACAAAGAATGTGTCATAGGAGAAACGGACAGTATATTTATATTGAAATAAATGGAAACCATTCCTAACTCTCTCTCTCTCTCTCTTCTCTCTCTTCTCTCTCTCTCTCTCTCTGTATATATATATATAATATATATATATATATATATACAGAGAGAGAGAGAGAGAGAGAGGAGAGAGAGAGAGAGAGAGACAGAGTTAGGAATGGTTTCCATTTATTTCAATATAAATATACTGTCTGTATATATATATATATATATATATATATATATATATATATATATATATATATATAGATATATATATATATATATATATATATATATATATATATATTATATATATATATATATAATATTATATATATCTCATCAACATATCTATACCACTTTAAAGGAATATAAATAATATTAGGTAAGTAGTATTTTTCAATGAATGCCATATTATTTATATTCTTGTTAAGTGGTATAGATATGTTGATGATATTTTAGCTGTTCTGCCTGCTGGTATTGATGTAAATGATTTACTCTCTAAATTAAATAACAGGTACCATTGATTAAGTTTACTCTAGAATTGGAAAAAAGACAATTGCTTCCCTTTCTTAGATGCTTTGATACACAGAGAGCCATTTCAATGTAAATTCAGCATTTATAGGAAACCAACCAACAACTTTACTTATGTTCATTTCTATTTAGGCTACCATCTTAACATCAAAATATCAATTTCTTCTTTTATGTTTTTACGAGCATTGCATTGTCAGTCCCCAATATTTGGATCAAGAAATTGAATACATAAGAAAAATAGGGAAGGATTTATGTTATCCTTCACATATATTAGATATTTGTTATAATAAAGCCCACAAAAGTTTTATAGTGTAAGAAACACGGAGAAAGAAAATTCTAAGAACATTCTCGGTTTACCCTATTTAAACGGATTTGAAACCATTAAATCATTGTTAAACACACTAAAAAGAATGTTAATAAAAAATGGCCTGAGGGAAAGCAACAACATAATATATAAAATTCCATGTATGGACTGCCCTTCTTTTTATCTTGGACAGCCGAGCAAGGGCGCTAGAATTAAAATTAAGACAGCATAGATATTCTGTAAAAACTGGGCAAACATCTAATGCAATATTCATTTATTTAAGTGAAAACAACCATCGAATAAATTGGATTGGTAGTTCAGCAATTGCAAGGTCAAAAGATGTCTTATCAAAAAATCTTTTAGAATCTGCTATTATACAACTTACTTCACATTGTAATTTTAATATTAGCCATGGCCTGTTTTATTTAGACCATTGTATTTGTAACATGTTTAAGAATGACCTCAAAGATATAATTACATCTTAAATACAAATTAGCTGTCTTAGAGATATCTTTGTTGTATAAGTATGTTTAATATGTATTGTGAATATGTATTGTGAATAAGTTTTTGTTTACCAAAGTTCTGAATAGCTGTCACCCTATATTATCCTTTAATTGTCTTGTCCTTGTGTCTGAGCAGATTGACTTAATCTTTTTGTTTTTTAAATTGTACCTATGTTTATGCTTGTTTGAAAAGGTTACTGATTCTCCAGGTGTGCCAGATCCTAGGTACTAATCTCTTTATAATCGCTATCTGTCAGTTATACGAGCTTTCCTGTACTGTCAATTCCTCATGTAAGTCAGTTTACCTGCTGAGTAAAGGACGTTGAACATCGGAAGATCTTGCAGAAACTCTGTTGTTTATTTTTCCTTCGTGGCTTATACCTTTATATATATATACCTATATATATATATATATATATATATATATATATATATATATATATATATATATATATATATATGTATATATATATATATATATATATATATATATATATATATATATATATATATATATATATATATATATATATCTATATATATATATATATATATATATATATATATATATATATATATATATATATATATATATTATGACTGGTAAAAATGTTCTGTTGCAAGAGAATTCCATCTAATAAAAGGAGCCCATAAAAATGCCAAAATATAGAGAAAAAAATACTATATTTCAGAGTCTGCTGTCTCCCTCTTCAGGTAGATGAACGAGAAAAGTTACAGAAAAGGTGGTATTTATACCAAGGGGTCCATCCACAGATAAGCCAATTTAGGTCACTCCCACTGATAATCTTCCTTTAATCCTCTTAAGCGTTGGTTGAATGAAAACTTTGTTGATGACGTCTGAGTCCCATGCTCCCCTTGAAATATAGATTACCTACCTGTTTAATCAAGGCCGATTCCATCATTTGACTCTTGTACCGGCAGTTGCTGCTGTAAATTATACATGATAAATTCCAGTTTATTCTGTGGTTATGTTCATTTATATGGCTGAAAATAGCTGAGTTCTGTTATCCATACCTAACTGACCATTTATGTTGTATTAATCTCTGGGGGAAGAGATTTTCTTGTAAATCCGATGCAAGATTGGTCATAGTTCAGGCATGGGATTTCATAAACGCCTGTTTCCTTGGGGGATGTCTTTTGTTGGACGTTAATCAGGGATTTGGCTAAGGTGTTTGGGTAAGTAAATGCAAAAGGGTTAGATTTTCCGAGGGTCTGGGTCACCAACACTTACGAGGATTAAAGGAAGATTATCAGTGGGAGTGACCTAGATTGGCTTACCTGTGGATGGACCTCTTGGTATAAATACCACCTTTTCTGTAACTTTTCTCATTCATCTACCTGAAGAGTGAGACAGCAGACTCTGAAATATAGTATTTTTTTCTCTATATTTTGGCGTTTTTATGGGCTCCTTTTATTTTATATATATTTTTTTTTCACAAATAATGGAGACATTGTATTGTGGATTGCATCTTCCGTGACAAAGTTAATTATTTGGTAAAATTTTAAAAAGTGCCCCAACTACTGAACAATGTAATCACGATGATGTAAACCATACTAACCGGAGATCATTGAGGATATGGAATCGACAGTCATAAAATGTATACTTGTT
>NC_061100.1:69823414-69828414 GCF_015104395.2 Macrobrachium nipponense
TATTGTTGCTAATTTTTAATCCCGCCCAATCAGTCGTAGATGAATCTCTCTTATACTCTATCTAAAGTAATATCCGTAAAGTCATTCAAGCAGAGGTGATTCAGCAGAAATTTTTTTTTTATCTTTTATCTGAATACCAGGAAGTTTCTCCACTAGCGAGTGATCTCTGGGGAAAACGGATGTAATTTAACACAAAATACAGTCTAAGGACAAACATAAAGCTCTATACGTACCTTCGTATAGACTCTCAATGAAATGTCAAAATAGAGATATATGACGAAGTTGAAAAATGTTAGTAATAGGAGTCATTGGGAAATCAAATAAGCCCATATAATTTTTCCCTCAAACGTCATGCCATAAAAGATCGGACTTGGCGTATCTGCGTAGATTTCTGTCGCTTAAACAAGGAAACGACTCCTGATAGATTCCAGTGCCATGTACCGACGACATCTTATCTCTGTTAGGTTAGAATAAATTTTTCACCAGCTTGGACTTACTTAAAGGCTTTTACCAGATACCATTACCTAAGTTATTGTACCTCATACTCCGTTTTCAGCACACTCAGGGGACATTATCAATTTTTACGTATGTCTCCGGCTTTCGTTGCACCCCAAT
This sequence comes from Macrobrachium nipponense, assembly GCF_015104395.2. Taxonomy (NCBI): domain Eukaryota; kingdom Metazoa; phylum Arthropoda; class Malacostraca; order Decapoda; family Palaemonidae; genus Macrobrachium; species Macrobrachium nipponense. Next base: position 69,824,030 of record NC_061100.1, read on the forward strand.
TACAATATAGTGTTTGGAGACTTTTAGGGAATACCCTACATGCCTATATGGTTGATCTTGTAATCTTTTCTAATACCTTAGAAGTACATTCACATAAACTAGACCTAGTGCTACAGAGACAATGACAAATAATCTCAGAGTAAAATATCTAAATGTGAGTTTTTAAAAACCGAACATGTTTATTTACGTTTTATGTGTCTAGTTAAGGTCTTAAAGTAGTCCATGGTAAGGTGTCGACTATTCATAACTTCCGGTACCTATTAACGTAAAAAGGGGATACAGCACTTTTGCGCTGTAGTGGGTATTACAATCGTATGTAAATATGTAACTCTTCAATCATGACAGCTCCTTTAACAGATCTTACGAAGAAGAGCGTAGATTTATTATGGTCTAAAAAGCATTAACAGGCGTTCGATATCTTAAAAGCGGAATAATGCAGCTCACCTAACTTAAAAATCCCTGATTTAAATAAGGAATTTTTTTCTATTGCAACAGACGCCTCACACCAAGGGGTAAGAGGGGTACTACCTCAGCAATATGATAAACAGTTCTTTCCTATAGCTTTTTATTCACGTAAACTAAAGCCCTCTGAAAGTAAATCTGCAGTAATAGGCAAGGAAGGGCTAGGTATCATTAACTCACTAGTACATTTTAAGTTCATAATCTACGGCTATCCTAATAAAATCCTTACTGACCATAAAGTCCCATACCGAGTTTTTTCAAAGGCTTTAAACACAGTCACAATGGAACTCGGTGACATATGATCATTCAGGTTTTGGAGCCAAGATACTATATCTACCTGGGAAAGCAAATATCATAGCTGACACATTATCCCGCAATCCCGCACCATACAGCAAAGAACCATTAATTGGACTAAAATAAAATATAGAAACATCCGTGCCTATTGTTAAAACCGTATCTAAATAAAAAAATTCCTTAACCGAAGAGATCGCGAGCATTGAATATCTGGGTTGGAGTGCAGAACTGCTACAAACTGAACAAAGCAAGAGTCAACAGCGATAAGCAAAACAATAAACACTTCGAACGGAAACAGGGTCAGCAGCAATAAGCAAAACAATAAACACTTCGAACGGAAACAGGGTCAGCAGCTAAGCAAAACAATAAACACTTTGAGCAGAAACCCTAAAGCAAAAGTATATTTAAAGTATGTGTATCAGAATAATGTAATCAAATGTAATATTATATGTAGGTCCGTGACGAGGAAAACCCAAAGAACACAGCAGATGACTAACGACCAGGTATTAGTAATAATCTCTTTCATACCAATCATCCTAAACTGGTTGCATTCCATCATCCAGGGTTCTCTATTATGTCACAGAAAGCCAAATCACTGTTTTACTGGCCTACAATGCTTACAGGTATAAAAAGCACACAACTAATTGTAACACGTGTCATGAAAACAAGGGATACGCTAAGACACCTGTCAGTTTAGGGGCCTATCCCATGTCAAATCAATTAATGAAAGAATACACGTAGAATCATTAACAGAGTTACGAGTCTGACAGAGGAAATAAACACTTCATAGTTAATAGTTCCTTGACACGTTATATAGAATTAATAGCACTAAAAAACAAACACTGCAATTGAGTGCGCTAGGAATATTTATGAGTGCTAAATCAGTAAACATGGAATTCAAAACATAATAATAATCTGACTTGGGTGGTGTAAATCAATAATAATCTCCTTAACTCGTGTGAATTCCTATCCATTAAGAAAACCAATAATATATTTTATCACCCAGAGTCAATCAGTTAGGTAGAATAAGAGATAAATAGGAAGTGTCAATGTCTTATGAGTTACAACTCGTGATACTGGATCCAAACTGGATTGTAGCGGTTCTCGCGGTTTTAAATACCTTTATCATTCATATCTTGTATCTGTAGAAATGATACCGCAAGTAGCCTTATACGGTACGCCGCTAGAACACTTTTCCACATATTCAAGCCAACCATTAATTTATCAAATATATATAAAAAATATATAAATAAAAAAATATAAAAAATAAAATAATATGGATACAAGTGGAGTCGATATAATACACTCCGTAAGAAGTCGGAAGGGTTACAAATTATAACAAAAAAGGAATCACGATAAAATCAATAAGCATAATGTAACCATAGGTTAATTAAATATCCAAATATATATATGCGTAAAGATTTGAACTCTAACTTAACGCTTTAGTAACGATAAATAAGCTAAAAGTTCAAACACATCAAAACCTACTGACATATTATCTGTCCCGGTGATTTATATTCGTAGTCAATGAAAAAAATAAATAAATAAAATAAATAAATAAAATAAAATAAAATAGATTTTAAAGTCAGGAAGTCTAGAAGTGAAAAATGTATATCTATGCAAATAATCTAATACAGGGCAAAAAAATCCATATATATAGAATTTGTATGGAAAACTTTTTTCATTAGTTTGAATAAGGAATATATAATTTAACATAATTACATTTATTTACAATCATGCAGATTTCCAACATGAAACTAATATATTGTTCAATTTTGGTACTGTTTTTTTTCAGACATTCTTCTCATGTGGGTCGAGTATTAAAACAAAAAATACCCAATTTATACTAAGTCGTATTTATTACAGCAAGTAACGTAACTCTTAGCTGGCTGAGAGCAATCTCCTGCATGGCGCATCTGCCGACTCATCATTGTTCTTTTTAACCTCAATAAACCGCTTACAAAGCAGGTTGACTGGAGAGAGGAATGCTTAGCTCATGAACTTCACATGTGGTTCATGGGTCATTATGACATACATAGCCATAACCTATTCTTATCCGTGTGGAATTGCCAATCGTTTTTTGTTAAAATTTTAATGAAAAAAAAAGCAAAATAGAATTTCTATGAATAAAATCAAATGGTAAATTAATTTTTTCTGAACCTCATAGACAATTAGAGTCAATAATTCAGCTTATGACATTGGTAAATGGACATTTAGAAGTATCAGGTCATGGATATGAAATATTTACTTACAACATTAGTCTATGACAATTCAAGTAAATCACATTCATGGGAAAATGTCACATTTTCTTGAAAAACCCAAAGTTTATATAGAAATTAGTTACATAGTGGGTTTTTTCGTTGCATTTCCTGCCTATTAAAGTTTAAAAAATTAACCTCAGAGGATGCGCGCAAGAAATTTGAATATGAAACTTTTGTTAGGGGCACATAGGATCGGATTTTATCACAACTTAATTTCAGCAAGCATAGAGAAATACAGAATCATGATTAATATTCTCTTTGACTCTTATGTTGCCTGGTAATCTTACAAACAGCTCCGTTTCACACTTCTTTGTCTAGCATCTTACTACCAGTAATATCGAATTTTCTTTGGGATTCGTATTGATATCTGTTTATTTTTTTTATACTTATGGATATTTTTACAGTCATCATAGACCTGGATAGGTTCACTCATTGTTAATGCCATGGATAAAAAAGTTTGTACAGCTGACTTTTTTGAATTCCATAAAATATCAGCGAATTCATGTGGGTTAAGTCTGTTCTTAACGAATTCTCCTTCCCGTATTTGATGTTGTCTGAATTCACTTTGCCCTTGTGACAAGTATAATTTCACTTGCAGGCTGATTAATGGAACCTGGTTACAGTATCCTGCAGTACGAGAGTTTCACATCGCAACTTCAAAAAATCGTTCATCGCTGCGGACGACGGCAGTCGAGTAACAACCGCCTACAATGTGAAAGGAATAAGCACCATCATGGACTTCTTCGACCGACACCGTATCCCGTCGTTAATCTCGTTTTAATGCAGAACGCTCCGGCGGCTGTCGGAAATCGACTACAAAAGGGACATGCTTCCGACAATTACGACCAGAAGGATATTCAACTCTACGTTGCTGGCGAAGGACTCGTGCTGGGGGTGATTTTATTCATCGCGAATGTATTCGTGTGGCTTAGGATGCAGAGAACAAGCATGAGCGCAAATAGAACGTTGGACCCCGCCAGGCAATTTTCCCCTTGTTTTAACCATTTGGAATTGGCCATTTGGCTATAGGTGGTTGTCTGGAACTGTGTAATGGACGAAAAGTTGTTCGAACGCTAGTTAAATGTGTAGTAGTATAACCTTGGTCATGTATCCTATATATAAAGTATCATGTATCCTATATATAAATGATCATAAATAACAGAATCGAAATATATCTTTGCGTGTACGCAATAGGAATCTATTTAAAGTGCACATATATTAATCATAATTATATGAATCCATATACATATACATAAATGAATCAGGTAGCCTATAACCAATCTGTTACCTTTTATCTTACCAATAACTGCAGACATATAACTGTTAGCATAAAAATCAACGAATCAATCAACATTAACATTAATAATT
>NC_061100.1:69843414-69845914 GCF_015104395.2 Macrobrachium nipponense
TTCCAGATGTATATTTTACCTTTCACTAGGTTTGAGTGTCATGTTGACTAATTGAAAATATATCATATCCTTATTCATAACCAGTTTAACATCCTTGAAAATATTAGAGATGGTTTGAATGAATTGTGTACTAGAGGAAATTGTTAAAAAAAAATCACAGTGATAAATATTTTAATCGTCGAAGTAATGTAAATGTGTAATGTATTTTAGTAATTTATAAATGGAATAAAAAAAACAATAATCTTAGGATTTTGGTAATTACAAGTATTGTAATAAAAAATAACATTCATTTATTAGTGCTTTTAAGAAATTTAATATATACACAATATATAGATTGTACACATTTCATTATATAAAAAATATAATACTGTACTGTAAATAGAATTTACAGTACTCAAAGACAGAAGAATGGTACTATTGGAATTGTTAATACTCTAAAAAAATGTATATATTCATTATTATAAAAACGTTACAAGAAGAACACAATAATAAAAGAAAAAAATAATCACGGAACAAAAATACACTTTATTTGAGAAATAGGAGGCATCTTCTTTTCCGTCATAACAATCGACGCGGCACTTGATGTAGTTGTATCAAGGAGTCTAAGAAACTGGTACTGGGGAAGCTGGCATTACGGAGATCTACCACAGGCGACGGTGGCATAGCAGTAGTAAGTGTCAGTGTAGACGACCCACCACCAGGAGCAGTGCTTGGCCAAGTAGACAAAAGCTGGCTCTGAGCATACATAGCCAGTTGGTGCCTGTCATCCGGTAAACTTGCTTAGGTTATGCGAATGATGTTTCAGGCACAGGTGCAAGAGGTTTAGAAAGAAAAGGTCTGTTGGGCGAATCTTGTTCCATTTCCAAAAACGTCTGTCTGCTGCTCGGGAGCAAATCAAAGTTGGTTTTCAGTCTTCCTTCTTTCGTGGATTTCTGCAGCTTCAGCACCAGAAAGGCGATCTCTGCCTACACTTATGGATAGAAGACAGGGTTAATCTCCGAGTAATCCTTGAGAACCTTCTTCAGTAAGTCTCCTATGAGTTAGATTCAATCTTCTTCAAATCGCTTTTTTTCTTCTTCCTCTTCTTTTAGCTGCCTCTGTGTTTTAAATCACCTAAAGAAAAAAAAAATAGTCATTATAGAATGATGATTAACTACATTTCATTTCAGACAACGAAAAATAGAAATAAATCACAGACAATAAAAAATCTATGTTGTTTAATGTGGGGAAAATAAAATACTTTATAAATGTTAATGAGCATGTTTGCAACTGTAATGTTTTGTTTTAAGATAAATAGAAAATAATGAAATATTTACCTTCTCAAGGACGAAACCTTCACTTTGCTGGTGTTCGAACTCAAATTTCTTCTTCTTAGCTCTCTGCTCCTCGATGGCTTGGATGACCGTCACCTCGGCTTCATCCTCAATAGGAGAAACAAGTATAGCTATCGGCAAGGTCCTCAGGAGGGATAATAGCAGCCCCAGCAGACTATAGGAAAAGAAAGAGGAAAATGGATTATTGATTTTTGAAGCAGTATTGTATATTACTTTAGTTCGTCTGTGTATCATTATTGAACCATGAAAACGTATAGTATAAAATTTGATGATACAGAAAAATAATTGACCATAATAACATGAAACCAATAGAGGGCAGAACAATCTGCTAACATACCTCTTCCAATCTAAGGGTCTTGGGCTGTTTCTGACGGACGATGTGCTTCCCAAGGAATTTAAATTCTAAGATTATCTACTCCCTTTCCGTCAGGTCCCTCACTGCTGCCTGGCTGCTTTTTCCTACCATCAGCCGCCCATACCTGGTTCATCCAGGTACTTATCTGAGGTCCTGTCAAAGGCGGGTAGAAGGACTTGGCCTTCTCAGCAAGGAGCCGTATCTTTTTGGTCATTTCCTTGAAGTCAGTGAGCCCCTTGTCATACAAAAAGGGTACTCCTGCAACCATTCCCCAAACATCCTTTCTTGGTCGTCTGTCAGGAGGGTATGGATTTTTTCCCCTCCGCTTCTGCAATCCTGACCCTTCATTACCCTTCTCTGCATCTGTCATAGACATGCCTTCATCACTGCTTTCCGTAGGTACCGGTTATCCTCGAAGATGACCTCGGCCTCCTCCCCAAGTTCCAAGGTCAGCTAGGGGTTCAGCTTCTCATCATGCTCAGTTGCGGCCACTGACGTTGATGGAGAGCAGCAAAGGTTACCGTGAGGTCACTCATGTGACCTGTTGTGCTTGCTGCTGTCTTTTATGCTCTATGTAATGGATGGTGCATGTAGCAATAGTGAGTTACAATTTGCGTAATCTTATTACAACAAATGACGACGCCATTGTAATAGTATCGCGTATTGTGGAATGGCATGGTGACAAATGACAGTTGGCACGACCCAACTGCTTATGTGTTGGGTGGTGTCATAGATCCGCCATCACTTAGTGCACGTCTCAAAACTCATCAATGTGGTAACGGGCTATGGCGGTTGTTGGTGATTTGATTGT
>NC_061100.1:69850914-69869212 GCF_015104395.2 Macrobrachium nipponense
AGTCTTTTATCCTCTCTTTTCTTCTGTGGACTATATTGACTTATCTTCGTGGTATACACATACATGTATACATACATACATACATACATATATATATATATGTATATATATATATATATATATATATATATATATATATATATATATATATATATATATATATATATATATATATTAAATGGGACCGACAGGCAGGCAGGAATTAAAGCATCAGTCCCTGAAAGCAGAACAATTGAAAGTGGATATTATGAAGACCTAGGCAGTGATCATAAAATGAAGTACTGAAAAAAGAGCAATAATAGTTGAAACGTAATGGGAGAATTGTACAAGTATTTCATAGTAGGTATCGCAGATGATATCATGAGAAGAGAGGTGAATCATTGTGTAGTTAAAGGATTGGGTAACTGTTTGATATCGTTAAAACATTTTCATGAGATGTGCTAAGAGGAATGTTTTATGAAAGTGAACTGTGAATCTTGAATAAGAATTGAGAAGAAAGGTGGACCTTGGATAAATTTTAGCCTTATATTTGTATGAAAGAATAAAAATGTTTGACATACAACGAGGGTGCGCTGGTAAAAATGTTGAACAGTAGCATTTTGATATCTGTTGGTCTAGTAAAGAGAATGGAATTTATAGGGAACAGGAATCAACCTGATTCACGATCTAAAGAGTAGACTCAACAATATTAGCATTTTTTTAGAGTAGCGAGTTGGACCTACAAAATATAAAAAGAGGTGCATGTATATATATATATATATATATATATATATATATATATATATATATATATATGTGTGTGTGTGTGTGTGTGTGTGTGTGTGTGTGTGTTATCTATATATATATATATATATATATATATATATATATATATATATATATATATATATATATATATATATATATATATATGTGTGTGTGTGTGTGTGTGTGTGTATGTGTGTGTGTACAGTGCCTTTTATCTGGCTCAGTCACCCCCTGTATGCACCCTGTCGCATACAAGACTCACTACTGGAAATATTTTATAAAGTCTTTCAAGTTGCCACATGATTTCGAGCCACTTCGGCTCCTGGGGTCTTCCTACCCCGTTGGCTGCATCCAAATGTGATGGCTCCTGCAACGCACATTGTGACCATCATTATCGCTACCATAACGGTGATTACTGGTACTGTGTACCGTTCTGCTGGGAAAAATTTGTCCTCTCCATCATCTTCTAATTGCGGAACCGTAATTGTCTCCAATGCAGGCGGAACTTTAATCGCCTCGTGATCCCCATGTAAGTGTTTCATCACCACTTTTGTCGATGAATTGTAGATCTGTCGGCTGAGTACCATAAATCATTTCGAAATGACTGCATAATCCATTGAAGATCTGTGACCCCTGTAGGTGTATCATAACAGCCTCGTTAATAACTGCAGATTCGTCGTATTCCAATGAATGAACATAACTGCCTCCTCGTTGCCGACTTGAAATATTCTGCAACTTCCATGCAAGTGCTTCCTTCACCCGCCTCGTAGAGGTATCATATTGACTAAATGTCATATTAAAGTCTAGAAAATGTTATTTTTAGGAAGCAATCAATCCCGAAAAGGAAACCATAATTATCAAACATTGAAATGCATTAACAAGTGCAATGGATAAATTTCCTATAAATCTTTCTTTCACTATACCTTATCTCAGTGGATCTGCAAGCACCTTCTAAGGCGTGGTTTCACACTTAATGTCTGTCGTATAATTCCCCCCATTAATGACCACATTATTTTATTACATTCATTTCCTCTAATAGACATATGCACTTACATCTACTAATGGACACACGAATGTACGCATGCTAGTCTCTTTCTCATTCCGATGTACGTGCATTTCCATTTCACGTGAACTTGCTTGACTTCTGACGTCACAGTTATGTGATTCGGAACTAACCAGGTAATTTGCGCGCTCGCAATCTCATCATTGCGGCCGGTAATATTATGATGCGCAAGCTTTTCTCGTTTGTTCCAATGTTTGTAAGTTTTCTAAAAAACAATTGACACTAATGATTTTTGTATTCCATTCTTGCTCACGTCACTCGTTATCGACTTGATTTCCACTTATTTATATATATATATATATATATATATATATATATATATATATATATATATATATATATATATATATATATATATTGATTATAATCACTTTAGCACGTGTTTCATTTATCACACATATCCACAGGTAAAAAATAAGAGATAGGATGTAGGTCCTGACCGGTTTCGGCTTTATTTTCAAGCCATTGGCAAAGGCTTGAAAATAAAACCGAAACCGGTCAGGACCTACACCCTGTCTCTTATTTTTCACTTGTGGATTTATATATATATATATATATATATATATATATATATATATATATATATATATATATATATATATATATATATGTAATCCCCTGAAATCTTCCTATGCGAAACTACTACTATTACTGCTCCCACTTGGCTTTTAATTTCCTCCAGCAAAGACTCGATTTATTTTCCAATATTAACCAGCATTATTTTGAACTGTAAAGAAGACAATGGTGATGGCTATGTCACCATCTAATAGGAGTCTGAATCTCATCTATATGTTATGTATCCCAAAAGTAAATTCTACAACACCCATAAAAACAACATGTCGCACAAAAAAACCTTTGTAAAAAGAAAAAATCAACCTCGATTAATGTTATGCTGAACTGTACTATATATCTATCCCAACTTCTATTATTGCCACCTATGGTGGTCCTAAGTGCCTCTAGCACTTGTGCCAGATACTCTAAGGTCCTATTTACACATTACCTACCATTGTCAGTCAACAAATCCTCGGGTACCCCATAACAACATATAGATCTATTGAAGAACGCCACAGCTATATCTTCTGCTGTTTTATGCTTTAGTGGGAAAATTTCCATTACCCTCGTCAGTTCATCTATATTACCACCAACAAATACCTATAGCCATACCCTGGCTCACAAAAATCCCCCAAAATATCCATATGTATTCTATGAAAAGGACTGAATGGTATCGGTTATGACCCTAATTTGCAAGAAGTCACCCTGGATGGTTTGCAGGTGTTGCATACTATACACCTTTTTTTACACAATTTTCCACATCTGCCCAATTATTCTTCCAAATATATTTATTACGCATCTCATTATACGTCTTTTCCACCGCCAAATGTGGACTACTAGACTTTCAATCTAATATAGCTAGGACCCTTGGAATCAGGATTTTCGGGTTCACAATCTGTGTCGTGTCCCCTTTACCTTCACTACTCATTAATCTTTATTTAATTTTCCTAATCAACAGATTACCCTTTAATTCTAAACCTAAAAAAAAGGCAATTTATAACCGGTCCTAAGTAATCCGCCTCTAAGGAACGCTTTTGCATCCGCCAAAGTTTCATCCTCATCTTGCCTCTCTGTCATGGTAGTCGCTTCATAGTGAAGAAACATATTTTAAAGGAAAGGCAAATGTATCTTTTTCGAGTAGATCTGCAGCAAAGTGGTATTCCTGCACGTGGTTTGGGTGTCTGTTCTCATGATTGTTCGAGAATACTCTGTCGTTTTGTGGAACTCCAGCTCGCGGTCGTCACTGGAGGCACAACGCTTGCAAATGAGGTAACATTTCGTCCAGAGTCTTCTGATGGAAACGTTCGCTGGTTGGCTCCGCTCTTTCAGTCCCGCCCCGAGATCAACGTATACTGGAATCTGAGGAAGTAAAAATAATGAGAAGAGAAGAAGGAAGGGGCAAAGGATAAGAGATGAAGAGTAGGAGAGAGGGAAGAGGACGCACGAAAGAGTGCGAACGGAAACATGAAAGTCAAGTTCGCAGTCAGAGAGACAGAGAGAGAGAGAGAGAGAGAGAGAGAGAGAGAGAGAGAGAGAGAGAGAGAGAGAGAGAGAGAGTAAATCCTTTCAGTGAGGATATTGAGTTACAGGACACAAAACCCATTAGGCAAAGTCCATATTGTCTGAGTCCAGAAAAGGCAAAATCTGTGAGGAAGGAACTTCGTTACATGCTAGATAATGATTTGATAGTGCCTAACGAGAGTGAATGTAGTTCCCCTGTAGTTCTGGTAAAAAAGGAAGATGGATCTGATAGGTTGTGCATTGATTTCCGGAAAGTCAAGTGTAACTAAGCAAACTAATTTTCCCTTACCCAGGATTGATGATTAGTTAGATAGAATCGGAAATTCTAAATTCATTTCAAAGCTTGATTTGGCTAAAGGGTATTGGCAAGTACCTTCGAGTACCTTTATAATGCCATTCGGTAGTTTCGAGCCCTAAGGTATGACTGCTTGAAGAACGCAGCCAGTACCTTCCAAAGGTTAATGAGTAAAGTTTTAAATGGAAGCCCTTACAAAAGAGAATCTCATTCTTAATCTAAGGAAATGCGAATTTGGCAAAGCCTCTATTCCTATTTTAGGTCATAAAGTAGGTCTTGGTGAAATCTGTCCAAAAGATTGGAACATAGAATCTATCGTAAATTTCCCAATCTCAACAACTAAACAACAGGCCATGAGATTTCTCGGAATGGTTTCGTATTTCCGTAGATTTGTACCAAATTTTTCAGAAATAAGCGCTCCCATAACTGATATGTTTAGGAAAGGACGCAGTTTTATATTTGATGACGCATGTGTAGAATCTTCCAACAAGTTAAAGGCTGTAATGATTCACGAGCCAGTTGTATTGTTACCTGATTTTGATAAGGAATTTAATTTAGCGATCGATGCCAGTGATATTGGCGTAGGAGGGGTTTAGTTATGAGAAGTGAAAGGAATGAAACATCCAGTTGCCTATTATTCAAAGAAACTGAATAAAGTGCAGCAGAATTATTCAACTATTTAAAAGGAATTAATTTAGATTAGTTGCAGCCTTGCAACACTTTGAGAAATATTTATGTACGTAGTAGTTCCGTTTTAGCTGTGTATACTGATCATAATCCGTTAGTTTATTTGGAGAGGTTTAAAAATAAGAATAAACGTCTAATGTGTTGCAGTTTAGAATTACAAGACTATAACCTGAAGATAGTTCATACGAGGGGAGAAGATAATGTTTTAGCTCATAGCCTCTCCAGTGATTTTTCAGAGTGAGTTGCCTGATGACTGTTTTCTATTTTAGCACGGTTGGGTGAATGAATTGAGTAGTGAGCTTGTTTGGCTGAGTTAGAGCTTTATGCAGACATTGTTCTTCTGTTGCTTGATTCTTGTTATTTCTCTTTAAAAATGAATAAAATCAGTTGATTTAATCTCTTTTGGTTAGGGGGAACGTGCCATGGTAGTCGCTTTATAGTGAAGAAACACATCTGAAAGGAAAGAAAAATGTAACTTTTTCGAGTAGATCTGCAGCAAAGAGGTATTCCCGCACGTGTTTTGGGTGTCTGTTCTCATGATTGTTCGAGAAAACTCTGTTGTTTTGTAGAACTCCAGCACGCGGTCGTCTCTAGCGACACAACGCTTTGGATATGACGTAACATTTCTTCCAGTCTTCTGAATAGTTCTTGGGATGGAAGCGTTCGCTGGTTAGTTCCGCCTTTTCACCCCCGCTCCGAGATTGACATATAGGTATACATATGCAGGGCTCTGAGAAAGTAAAAAAAAATGAAAGAAGAGAAGAAGGAAGGGGCAGAGGATAAGAGAGGAAGAGTTTGAGAGAGGGAAGAGGACGCATGAGAGAGAGAGTGGGAACTGAAACAAGAAAGTAAAGTTCGTAGTCAGAGAGAGAGAGAAGAGAGAGAGCGAGAGAGAGAGAGAGAGATCCCGACGACGAGTAAACCCTTTCAGAGAAGAAACGTCCTGCAATCGGGTTTTAGAAGTAACCCGCCCTTCAAGTTTCAAGACTAAGTTATTCCTTCGTGCAGTGCGAAGATAAGAAGCCCATCTGGGGCTTTTACTGTCCCCCACGTGAAGACATCGTATCGAGCACCGATCTCAACAGCTGTAAAACTTAAAACTGGCCAGCAAGTATTTCATTAATGCAGTGTTCCCTCTTTTCATACATAGTCAGATATTAATTTTGTTGTGTAAATAGGTGAAACCATTCAGCATTAATCTTTGTGAATAAGCTTGTAAATAAACTTGTGTTCTGATTGAGTAACTTTCTATATTCGCACCCTGTGTTTCAATTGTTGGTGTGGAATCCTTTTTGTTTTTTGTAATAAAGAACCTGATCAGATCCCATTCCATAACACTTTCCTCTATGCTGATATTGGCTATATAAGTGCCTTCTTCAGAATTCTACTCTTCTTTGGATTATGGAGCTGAGCTGCTGGTTTATCGTTTTCCTGTTTATAATTTGCCTACGAACGAGAGGAATTGCATGTTCTAAATTCCTTTAGGTTGCAATAATAAATTGCAAAACGTCGGGATAAATCTGTCATAATGTCAAATTCCTGTGTTCCTGCTTGCCTTCATCTACGTAGTATGACTCTGCCGAGTGGCCTGCTGATTTTCGCTATACAAGTGCCTTCTTCAGAATTCTACTCTTCTTGGATTATGGAGCCGAGCTGCTGGTTTTTCGTTTTCATATATATATATATATATATATATATATAATATATATATATAGATAGATAGATAGAGATAGATAGATATATAAATAAAAGTTTTTGCCACTAAGGAAAAAACATAGCATCACGTTTTATAGACTTCGTATATATATATATATATTATATATATATATATACATATATATATATATATATATATATATATATATATATATATATATATATATATATATATATATATATATATATATATATATATATATATATATATATATATATATATATATATATATATATATCTCACGGCATATAGTTATACAATTTTCATTGCACAAGACAATAATAATATATATTTACGCAATGAGTACATACATGTACACGTACCCACAAAACACAGACACACGCAAACGGAGAACCATATCTACTACTTCCTTGAAATTTAGATACTTGGATTATTGATTTTTTTTTTTTTTTTTTTCAATCTCTGAAAGTGTATGCCAGCTTTTGTGGTTCAAAGGTCCACTTCTGATCTGCGAAATTTTTTACCTCCTTGAAGCAAATGTCCTATCATTGCAACAAACTTTCCTAGTGCTTTATCCTAACATCCTCTCGTGTCCTTCACCACCCTATTTCAAAAACACTTTATGCACAGAAATCCTTGTTGTAGTTAGCTCTTATCGAAACTGGGAACCTTTCCTCTCTGATGCGATCATTTCGTTACAGTCTCTGCTTCAACGTTCTCTCCGCTTTCTACTGGGAGGAATACAAGTATAGGTTGATTAGAATCTAGTGATATTGTGGATATTGCGTTTGGATATTACACTCATTCTTGTTCTACTATCTTCACCCTCATAATCTTTCAGTTTCTCAGATCTTTGGAATTGCCAGTTGAATAGAATATTTTTTTATTCCTCCCAGTTGAAAGCGGAGAGAACGTTGAAGCAGAGACGGTAACTAAATTATCGCATCGGAGAGGACAGGTTCCCAGTTTCGATAAGAGCTAACTACAACAAGGATTTCTGTGCATAAAGTGTTTTTGAAATAGGGTGGTGAAGGACACGAGAGGATGTTAGGATAAAGCACAAGGAAAGTTTGTTGCAAGTGATAGGACATTTGCTTTAAAGAGGTAAAAAATATTCGCAGATCAGAAGTGGACCTTTGAACAATAAAAGCTGGCATACACTTTCAGAGCTTAAAAAAAAAAAAACTCAATAATCCAAATATTAAATTTTTAAGGAAATAGTAGGTATGTTTCCCCGTGTGCGTGTGTGTCTGTGTTTTGTGGGTATGTGTACATGTATGTACTTATTGTATAACTATAAATATTAAAATTGTCTTGTGCAATGAAAATAGTATAATCATATGCCGTGATATGTATCGGTAACATTCCAAAATATTGTGACATGAAGCACCATGATGGAAACTAAAACTGTGCCGTAGTTCCAATTCAAGACTTCAAGAATTGTTTAACTTCTTCCACTGGAAAACCATTTTTATTCAATGAACATGGAAGACACTTGGTGTTTTTTTTCTAATTTAAAAAACTCTTAGTACATTAGTATCGTCTTTCAGTTCCATTTCGTCATCGCTTGTGTCAAGTATGGACTGGAAGAACGTTCTAATAAATGCCCAAATTTCTTCCTCGCAGCAGGATTAATGAAATGTCTCACTCATCTCGCAACTTAATTAAATCGTTGAAGTTCAGGGAACAGTTTAATCCGGATCATCTTATTATATTAAAGGGGTGTGGTTTATGAGAAAAAGACCTGGTCCGTCGGTAAGATCGTTTCAAATTTAACGTCATTCTTTTTTGCCCGTATTTACCAATAAAAAACATACGTGTCCCCTAATAGCTTTCAAAATACCTTCAGTATGAATAGAAAAGATCATCAGAATTCAATCCTCTTTGAAAAAACTTATTTTTCAATACCATAGATTCTCCCTAATAATAATAACTAATAATAATAATAATAATAATAATAATAATAATAATAATAATACAAATATAATAATAATAATATTAATAATAAATAATAATAACAATTATAATGATAATAATAATAATAATAATAATAATAATAATAATAATAATATAATAATAATAATAATAATAAACAATTATCCATTTTTATGATTTTAGTATCAAATCTATTCAAAATTCACATGCAGTAGTTGTTAAATGTGTGTGCATGTGTGTGTTTATGAGTCAATTCAGTATCTAAGGCAAATGATTTTATGTGATGAGTCTGGAATAATGTTATCTGAGAAGAAAACAAAAAAGTCATATTTTCAAATCAGTGTTGACCGTATTTCATTATTGTAAATGGGGAATAGGAGTAACGGATTTTATTCAACTTATACTAACCGAATAACAGTTTTTCAAATTAACGTCAAATGCCCAACCCATTGTTGTTGTTTGCTCACGACTGCAGTGGGAATAAATAGCTATATGATATTGTTAACATACATAATCGAATGTCCAGAGGAAAATATTATTTCTAACGGTTTCCATCCCTGAAAAATAGATTCGAACTTAAGCCTTTATCGGGAAATAGCTAGGCAGTCGGCTTTAATTACTCGACTGTGATTTCCTGTCCTTGATTCATATACTGCTTTATTAAACTAAGTCGAGAGGTCAGAAAATCCAGTATTATACTTTGCTATGAATGCACTTCTTATTAATACGTTATCTCAAAATATGATTCCTTTCTTTGTCAAAATTAGTAAAACGTGACATTTTTAAAGTAAATATCAAATGCCTTTGGGCAAATAAAAAAAAATTCTTCTCAAACAGCCGAATAATATGTGGTCTTCATTACTAAAAAAAATTCCTTGCAGAAGACTAATGGTAATTCTGGAGTCGTATACTAGTCTGGTCCCATTTTCAGAAAATGCAACTTGTTAAGGCATTTCTTGTTAAAATTTGGTAACCAGTTGATCCATAAGGAATTGGGCCTCCTGAATCCAAAAATCAAGATTACCAAGCAGAATTCAGTTTTTAAGCTTTCAAATCACAAAAATTCATCAATGCCGCCATTTTTTAAAATTTAGCTACAGGTTTGCAATGATATATGATTTAGGGACTATATTGGATACTTTTCTGAGGTTTTTGGCATATGAAATCATATTCAATACAAAATCCCGACTCACTGGTCAATTATTTTATGTAAATATTATATGTTTAGTAATCTTTTAGCGAAACAATGGAACATTTTGGTCATTTTCAATACCGTTCCTTCACAAATAAACCATCTTTATCTAAATACTGAAGGCATAATTATATTTATGGTGAGTTAAAATATAAGAGAACAGTAATATTACTGAACATTTATCGGTATCATTCCACTTATGTAGGTATTTGTTTTTTTTTTAGGTCAATTACACAGAGATACCAAGTACTTTAAGATATGAATATAAATAAACAGAAAACACTCAAATATATAACCTACACAATGACAATCTTGTTTGACTTCTGAATCTTAGAGCAAATATACAAAAATATAATTGTAGCTACAACTTCCTATTTATATTACTACATTCTCCACACTCCTCAGTAGCATATGAAATGTGTATATTATTCTTGCCTCATCAGTTCCAGAAACAGACCTGTAAATGTTTTCAGTCATATAAAATAAAGTATTATGTTGTAGCCACAAATATTTCTTAATTAATGAGGTACTGATCAGAACTCTTTTCAAGAAACTGTAAGTATTCTTTGTACTCCAGGTGATGGAAAGGAAGTTTGTAATACCAGTGTTGATCGAGTTCAGTGATCAGCATTCACACACTCTGCTTTATATTGCAATTATCAGTACAATTTAATCTAGACTTTACACATTTGCACTTGCGTGTGGAGCATCTTGTTTAACAGCCACAAGTGATTAGTTGCAAACAGGATTCTAGTACAGCAGGGAGTGACAAAAGGAATGGAGACATTGTCATTCTTCAATTCACAACCCAAACTTGCGGCTGATGGAAGATTGGGCATGGGACAAGTTGCTTGAAGACAAACCATAGTTCGTAAGTGGCACCTCTTTACGTGGTATTTCGATGTGTCACTTGTTGGTGATTACATCTCTGGCTTAACAGCCTTCTTGAGTAGATGACCCTTGGCTGGTCAGTTGTGACAGCTTCTGGGACATTGCACACCTTGCCAGAGAGAAAAGAGGCTGTGTCACACCCTGTTATCGCGTGGAATGGCAGGAGTAGCTGAGCACCTGCCATGTCCAATTGATGTTTCTGTATGACATCTTTCACTGGAATGAATAATCGTTGTGTCAGCCTCTTCATGGTGGCCGTCTAGTTGTGTTACATCAATGCTTGCATCATTTGAATATACCTTTGATTCCTCCCAATGATCAATGTCTTTCTAAAGGTCTCACTTTGTGCTACTTCCTCAGACAAATATATGGTAATGTCAGCCTTATTCTCTGTGGGAGAGGGACATCTGATTCAATTATTCTAGTTGGAGTTCCCCTTCTTTGCCTTGTCCGTGTTTCTACTTTAACAGATTTTTCAATATATCTGTCAAAGACAATGTCAATGCTTAGGTGTCCATTGTTTTCTACCACTGACACCATATACAATGTCTTGTGCTACACTGATTACTCTTTCTGAGGTGGCATCATCGTTGGTTTCATCGTCCCCATCTTCTCTGACATTGTTAATAGCATATATGCTATCACATGCATCCTGGCCACCACAGAGTATTATAAGAAAAAGTTGCAGGCTCCATGGAATACAAAAATGTAAATCTTTTGGGGGAAATGTTGGCTCGTCTGTATGGTGCACGATTCAAAATGTCCATCCTTAATTTAAGAGGAACATGAACCATTGAAAGAAAATTGTCATTGTCAGGCCGGTGCACTAGAATTGGACAATCCGTAATACTCTCATCTGATGAATTAGGGGTCACAGCACTAGGTATGTGGGATAGCTTTTCAGGAACCACAACAATTTGTTTCTTATTTTCTTTATCTCTTTGCAACGCATGAAATTCATCAATTTATCTAACTATTCGTTTTAGTTTATTGGTAAAAGATATTCTTCGACTCAAATAGGAGGCTAGCACTTCTTCGTTAGTCTCCAAACATAGCTGACAATATCTAAACCAAATTTCATTGACTTCAAGAATGTGACTCTGAACAGCAGATAGCTCCAGTTCATTCTTCAAGTATGCAGTTGTTAATCCAGATGTCTCAGCAGTGTTTTAATTCTTCACTGTGTTTGTCTGGAACCGTATGTAGCACTTCAAATTGTATTTTCCCTCAGCAGCCATTAGTCAAATTGTGCAGTGTCCATTACCTTTTTGGCTCGGGCTAAAAGTACTTATAGAATGGAGGCTTTCTTTAGTAGAAACTTGACAGAATAAACACAGGTCCCAGTTAAGTTGTTCAGATGAACTCTGTAAATTTGAAGCACCATAGCAAATAGGACAACTGCCTGTTTGGCTTTTGATCCGAAGAAGACTTCTAGTCTTGACTTTATGCCCTTGTTTGTTAATGCACAATAGCAGGTAATATTAAAATTCCTATCTATAACATCTTTGTTCTTCTGGTCTTTCAATTTGTGCCTCTTGGTGTTTGAAGTGGTTCTGGTCCAGTATTTACAAGTGTATCCATCTGGGCCTGACAGATAATGCACATTAACAACTGATCTTTCACAAGTCTTTCAAGATTAGAAAATTACTCAATTTTTCCTTCACCATAAAGCCCAAACACCGTTATATTCTACGTTTTGTCTAGGCAGGATAGCTACTTGGAGTGTAGATTAAATGACGTGGATGATTCTTGTGATGTTTCATAACTGTATCTGCACACTACTTACAAAAAAAAAAAAATTAGAGGTAAGCATATCTACAAGAGGACTAATAAATGTGAATTAAAAAACTAAGATGAAGCTTAATTATATTTGAATTCAATGATTTGTAATTTTGGTTTAAAAAAACAGCGCCATGTCGCTGAAAGTCATCAAGGGTACCTTCAAATTAATTTAGACAGGGTTCTTCAGCGTCATAATTCGTGGGGAAAAAAAGAAGAGGTTAATTTTTGTTAGCAGAAAGATGAGCCATTATTGGCATTTTGAATTTTATGGCAGCCATTTTGTTTTCTGTCTTTTATGGACCTTAATCCTCAAAGTACTGCTTGGTAGCCTTGATTTTCGATTCATTAGGCCTTAACAATTTTGCTGGGGCCTCTTTTCTGAAACTGGGACCAGACTATATATCCATATTCAGAACTATAATACATTACCAAGACGCAAACGGTTTATTTCCTCTGATATCTATGGTTTCGTGTTTTAATGTACTCTTAAATAACAAGTCTTTAAAGAAAACATTTTACCTTCGTTAAATAGTGAAGCAGAGCTTTCACTAGAGGAAAAGTTACCTATAACACATTTTTTTAAGAAATATGCCCTTTAACGTGACAAATTTAACGTTTTTTTAATATTATAATTTCGTTTCTTAATTACGAAGCAATGGTGTTAGTTTTAAAGTTGATATCATTTTCAAACAATGTTACTCAAGGTAATCCACAAAACTTTTCATTTTTAAAGACATGAGTGCCGTTTTCGTCTTAACAAAGCAACGCCTCCCTTTCCGTCATCAATAAAATTCGTCGGAGAAGGCTTTAGGTATTCGTCCTATCGCAGGTCTCCCTTCAATGAGAACATTCATAAGGCATCTTTACTCCTAGAGAGGGGACTGTCTCATCCACTTATAACGTTGACGCCAAAACCATTCATCTGATGCAGTTTTCCCTTCTAATTATGGCACTGAACGTCGAACGCCACGTGGATTTATGATCCAGATACAATAAAGCGGAATGTTAGAATTTGTTGGACCGATCCTTGGAAATAAAATCATCTATGGGGAGTGGTCTGACAACTATGCCTCGAACTTTGTGGATATTAAAACATAACAATTTGACGATTTACAAGCAATGTCAGTTGAAACAAAAGCAAATTATATTGGCTTTTGCAGTTCTTTTATCTATGTAAATTAGAAATTTGTGCTACTAGATCTCTGTTTTTACTGATCAGCATAACATTAATTTAAGTGTATTCCTTAGAGAATATAAAAGTCCTAAACTCTCAAACAGGGTCCATGATTTGGAAAACAGTTAGCTCTAAAAGCTAAAACTCCCATTCATAAATATCAGTTTCAAATAAGCAATTTTATTTGGAACTGATGTTTGGAAATTAGAGAGAGGTTTATTAGCAAACAATTGTACCTTCTGCGAGCAGCGTTCCATTGAAAACGGAATATAATCTGTTGTTACGCTTATGCATCTTTACTAATAATAAAACAAAATAAAAAGTATTTATCTTTATATTTGCAGTACTCTTAATGATTCCAAGTAACGATTAGTCAATGAAAAAAGAACTTTTGTTTTTTTCTTATTTGGAACGATAAATATTGATGAATGCTGACAAGTTCGATTTCCATTAAGTGCTGTCACAAATTTTGTTATAATTTTTAGCTTTCGATTATTTTCTTGTGATTTAAATTTACCCTCATTGACAATAGAAGATCATTTATATTCGAACTGACCTCTGCAATGTATTGATGCATAATGATTTAACAAAAACAATAGGGTCTGCGCTTTATAAATACAGTAGGCTTAGACTAGAGGAACGTGTGTATACTGCGTATTAACTTGATCAAAGTTAATCATTCACACACGCACACACACACACACACACACACACCACACACACACACACACATATATATATATATATATATATATATATATATATATATATATATATATATATATATATATATACATTTCGCATTCGTTATTCAAGTATTCTTAAATTGCACACTTACAAAGGGGCTTAAGGTGGCCTTTGTCCTATTCACTGAGACTAGAAAGCATTTCGCGCATATACACACATACAGATACCACAGGAAAATGTGGTATGTGTAGTCTCATTGAATAGGACAAAGTCCAGCTGAAGCCTCTATTTAGGTATGTAATTCAAGAATGCTTGCATAATGAGTGCGAACTAAATGTACTAGTAGAAAAATGTAAAAAGTTCACAAACATAACAGTAGATATCTGTCTGTTACATGAACAGGTACCAATGTTTCTGTTACTCATCTTCAGGATATTTGGTAAGTGCCAATTTTGTTAAATTTCAACACACTGAACTTAGAAGGGTGCAGTGTAGTTGTTATTCAGCAAAGTGCATTTATGTTGCTTTTAGTACATATTGTTATTAGAACAAATGAAACATGTTTAACTATATGAGTAAGTATTTGCTGCAATTTTTCATCATGAAATTACATACATTGATCTCTGATTTTATAATAGCTTAAAACTTTATTTTTCTCGCCACTGTTGCCTTTATTCTTTTGATTGACTCGTTACTTATGTTTGTGCCTAGCCATTAATCTAAGGGTTTATCTCTGTTCTTTTGCGTCTATTTTTTATGATTTGTAGTGTTTTTTTTTTTACCTATGCATATCGAAGAAAGTTTTGAGAATAATAAAAAATAGTAATAATAAATTAAAGCTAGTATTTAATGGTGGTTTAAGACCAAACACAGGAGTTAAATTAATAGATTAATTTACCTTTGCATCATTCCGAAGAGAAATAAGAGTAAAAGTGATCTTTTGCTTATTAGTCTCACGATACAAGAATTTTTCCCAAAGAATGTTTTATTTTTTGCCTGAAATTATTTCCTTAACATAATTCAGTGCATCTATTTAATCATGAAAATTACTATTCTCCACATGGATGTCATTCTTTGAAGGATATAGTTGTTCCCTGATCGATTGATAAAATAATGTAAAACTCAAGACAAGTTAATTCACTGAATTCCAAAGCTTCCGAAGCTGTAGATTCGTTCACAGTACTAAGATATATATATATATATATATATATATATATATATATATATATATATATATATATATATATATATATATATATATATATATATATATATTATCGGAGGGTAGAATTTGAAAGACCATCGCAGCCGTGCTGAACTGTGTTCTCGCCTATCTCATTAGCAATGCAGAGCGCTCTTCCCTTGGGCTACCATTTTGCCTCCACAGTAAAAACATTTCTCGTGAATATGAATACAGATCTTTAACCAAGTCATTCCTTCCAGGTATATTACGAGAGCTACCTTGACGAAATAAGAAGGTAGCCCTGCTGGAGGCAGGCATGAGGAAATCTTGTTCAAATAGAATTCTTTCAGATCTCGCCAGTGTAGGTCATTTCTACAATTTGTGTTAGTGCAAAGTAAGGCATCTGCCAGTTGAGCTATTGACTGCAACCTGGTTTCCATGGTCGCCCTAAAGCATCTGGTTTTCTGTTGGTTTTTATATCCCGGTTCACAACTGGTGGGCGAACAGTTAGGGCAGTAGTATTCACTAATTTTTGCAAGAGAGTCACTTTAGTAGACTACCTTTGTGCTGGCTGTTATTTACCCCTTTATGATTTATTGCTGCCCTGTGCCCACCATGAAAATCAAGGGGACGATGCCATGAACTGACTGTCCCACTCCATTTCCCCAACACTATACTGGAAGGTCATTTCACTCTTAACTGCACAAGTCTGGTATGCTATGAAGTTGCAAGTGATGCCAGTGTTCTTTGCCTATTACTGATGTTCTCTTATTTCAGTATTTTCACATTTTCATTCTCATAAACAAAGACCCTTTGTTTCCCATGTCCTGACATGCACATTTTCCCCATGAATTAAGCCTAAATTAAGTTTGTTTTGTTATAATAATTAGAGCATTCCTACCATAGTGTTGCCATGTACTAATTAAATCTCCTAATTAATAATTCCTTCCATCATGAATAATTAATTCCATGTAGGAGAAAGCCTTTGTGTAATTGAATGCTTACCTTGAATTCTTTTCCAGAATACTGTTGTCAGGCTCTTCGTGGTATGCCCCTGCCTGGGTGAAATAATTGTCTTAGAAGACTCAGTTCTATCTTGTCACATGCATGATACTTCTGTTAGCAACCGTCCACAAGAGCCACATGTTAGGGCCCCTCAAGTGTTAATGTTGTGGTAATGTAAAGTAATTTTACCAGCCAGTCTTAAGTGTTTTATGAGATTCATGTTAACTTCTTATTTGGTAACTTTAGTAATACATTTTTGTTCCACAATGTATGTTCCTTGATTGCTGAACTGCCAGCCTGTCCATATTAATTCTAGTTGCAAGTCTCTAAATAACTTAATTTAATGCGATGAATGGTTTGAAAGGCGACCTTCTCATTTTCTTTAAATAGATGTAATATCAAGGTAAGTCATACTACTAAGTATACTTATTGTTTATGTTCTGAGATCTTGGCATTGACCCCTAAGGCAAAATTTCATTCAAAATTCATTTTAATATTTCCAACCAGACTCACAACATACCATTGATGATCACACAAGGATTCTTAGTCGACTAATACCGCGATTTAGCTTTGCTCCTACTACACTGGGAAGTGATACGAACCAAGGAATAAATTAATTGTAAAGTAAGTAATTCAAGTTCAATTTCACAAGGTATAAGATAAAGGGCAACAATATTGAAGCTAAAGATAACAAGGTAAGGATTATTATTATAATTGTTATAATTTTAAGGACCCATTAGAAACAGATAGGATAAGAAGTGCTTTGAAAGAAAGTGATTTTTAGCTAGATAACAGAAATAAAGACTTTTGAAGCAAAGAGTTCTTAATTTAGCAGCGAAAAATAAGTGCCTGCAAAATTTCTTGTGTGGAGTAGCAGAGGCGTTGCTGACATTTGAAAACTGGTAGCTAGTGCTAGTTTGGAATTTAGGCTGTGCTTAGTCAAGGATTTCTTGCATGTGTTAGCCATGAACAGTTAGCTAAGCATGTTGTTCAAAAGCAATTATGGCCGAGGAAGTTTACAATTCCTTTGTCAGTGAAGTGAAGTTTGAAAATTTGTGTTTGTAAGAATACCATGGCCTGGCAACTTCTAGTATAGCGTTCAGAGCATACGCGTCCCATTGTCTAACTACCAGAACCCTAAAACCGCCGGATCCAATTCAGAATTTATTTTAATGTTTTAAATAAAATCCTTGTTGATGTTTTAATCTAAATCATCAGAGTCTGTGTATCAGCAGCAATCATTCATTAAGAAAAGTTTAGTGTTCCATTCTTTAAATCTTAAAATAACGATCAAGTATTGTGCATGAGGCGTGTGGCATCAACCACTAACAGATGAACGCATCCTTCTCTCCCACTGATGATAAACTATTATTAACGTGTGCACGACTCGAGCTGCCATTTCCACCAATCACTTCCACTCTCATAACTTCGCCAACCAGCGAACTTGTCTCCCAATTCCACTTCTCATTATTTACTTACTGAGTAAAATTCCATTTGTTTTCACACCCTAACGTAAAACCTAAAGTAAAAATTTTGATATCATATTGAAAACCCTTTCCACCATTTAACTTATCATGACGGGAGCTATGTTTTACTTTATGTGAAATTTAAAAGTGAATTTTACAAGTAACTCATTGTAATTATTCACAGTAAATTATCGTAAGAATGAATTAGAGTAAATCAAATAAAGCCACGAGTACATTCTCATGCAAATATGCTCTAAGTGGGAGAGAGAGAAAGAGAGCGCTCTAATTTTCTTACATCATAACCAAACGAAGTTAATAAGGAGATTTTTTAATAACAATAAAAAATACAGGAAAATAAACCCATTAATTCATAAAATCGAAGGAAATATTCTTTTTTTCATTTATACACAAAATTTTAACCATTTAGATTCTTATCATTT
>NC_061100.1:69869712-69899712 GCF_015104395.2 Macrobrachium nipponense
AAATGATAAGAATCTAAATGGTTAAAATTTTGTGTATCCTTCTTCCTAGCTTTAAACCCATTTTTATATGGGGGTCGCCATTACGAATGAGTCGTCTCCATCGATTTCTGTCTTGTGCCCTCGTTCTCCATTTTTTATACCTTTCAATTTCCATATTTCTTTCCCCTACACAATCACGCAATCTCTTTCTTGGTCTTCCCTTCTTCCTTCTACCCTGCACTTCCATTTCCATCGTATGTCTTCCAAACATGACGTTCCTCCCTTCGTAACAGGTGTCCATACCATCGAATCCTTCCTTCCTGTATTTTCTTCGATATTTCAGCTACCTTTGTTGATCCTCTTATATACTCATTTCTAATCCTATCTTCCCTTGTTACTCCCGACATCCACCTCAACATTCTCATTTCTGCTACATCCATCTTCTTTCTCCTCTGTTTTCCTCATACTTTGCCGTTTCTGTTCCATATAACATTGCTGGGTCTGACCACCGTCCTATGGAACTTTCCTTTCAATTTCAGAGGGACCTTCTTGTCACAGAGTACCCCTGATGCAGACCTCCAATTATTCCATCCTGCCTGAATTCGGTGTCTCACCTCTTGGGTCCATGCTTCCACTATCCTCCAATACGGACCCCTAAGTACTTGAACTTCTGTACTTTCTTTATTTCTTCCCCACCCAATCTTATGCTACTTCCACCGTCCTCAGTAATACTAGAACACAATATCGGTTTTTGATCTGCTTATTCTCATTCCTCTCTCCTCAAGTCGCTGCTCCTCCACCTCTCCAACCTCCCCTCCAACTCCTCCTTCCCCTCTGAACACACCACAATGTCATCCGCGTATAATATGCACCATGGCACGCTTCTCTAACATCCTTGGTCATTACATCCATCACATGTTGAAGATGAATGGGCTAAGTGCTGACCCTGGTGTTAATCCAACTCCTATCTCAAATCCATCCGTCTCACCAACACTACTTCTCACTCTAGTATACACATTCCTGTACATCTCCTGAATAATTCTGACATACTTTTCCGGCACCATCTTCTTCCTCAAACATCTCCACATTTCTTGCCTTGGCACTCTGTCATAGGCCTTTTCTAGGTCTATGAATACCAGATGCAGGTCTCGTTGTTTTTCTCTGAATTTCTCCATTTAGCTGCCTTATGCAAAATATTCCATCCGTTGTGCGCTTCCTTCTTCATAAATCCTAACTGTTCCTTCCCTATTCTAACTCCTCTCTCAGCCTGCTATCTATGATTCTTTCCAAAATCTTCAAACGTGTGAGACATTAGTTTTATACCTCTATAATTACTGCATTCCTGGACATCACCTTTACCTTTAAATATAGGTATCAATATGCTTTCCCGCCATTCTTCTGGTATCTTTTCCTGTTCGAATATTTTTACCATCAGATCATACAAGATGTCTACCCCTTCCTCTCCTAATGGCTTTCCAAACTTCGACTGGGATTAAGGTCAGGTCCTGTTGCCTTCCCATTTCTCATTCTTTTTAAAGCTCGTATCACTTCATCCCTAGATATCCCCATTACCATTCCCTGTTTACTTGTCCATCCTCTCTTACAAGTCTTCATTTTCTTCATTTAGCAGTTGTTCGAAATACTCTTTCCATCTTTTCAGGATGTCTTCTTCCTTTTTTACGACCGTACCATTCCCTATCTTTCATTTGCTTAATATGGGTGATGTCCACCCCCCCTTGTTCTTTTATATTTTCTTACTTTTGACAGTTTGAGCATCTTACTCAACCCTTCCTTGGGTTTCCAGTTCATTATAAACCTTCTTCATATGCCCTTGCCTTAGCTTGAGCTACCACCCTTTTTACTTCTTTGTTTCTTTCTCTAATCTTTCTCTGTCCTCCTGCAGCTGTGACTCTTCAAATCTCTTCTTTGCCTCCCTTTTACCTTTCACCACTTCCCCCACCTCTTCTTCCCACCACCAGCTCTCCTTTTCCTCCCATACTATTCCAGATGTTTCCCCTAGTATCTCCTTTCCATGTCTTCTAATCACTGATGCATTATGCCTCCACCATTCTCCCACATCTTCAATTCCCAGATCAACCTCTCCCAGCACTCTTCTCCTGAACTCTCTCTTCTTATCATTATCCCTCCCTAACAATTTATACCACTTGATTTTCTTTACCCCATTCGTTTTCGTTTTCTTTTCTCTTTTCCATCTTTAAATCCATACAAAGGAGCCTATGTTGGGGGGCCACGTGGGTCACCGGGGTTCCCCTGGGATAACTTTACAATTCCCTAACTTCCCCACCAGCCTTGATCTATTGTAAAGGAGGTAATCTATTTTGTGTGCATCTACTGCCACTCCTGTATGTTATCAAGTGCTCCCTCTTCTTTTTGAAGAATGTGTTCACTATTGCCATATCAAAAGGACACGGCAAAGTCTACTATACTCTCCTCCTTCTGGGTTTCTCTCCCCAATCCCATGTCCTCCATGCACACGTTCAATTACATCCTTTTCATTTCCGACATGTCCATTAAAGTCTGCCCCACTACAGTCCTCTCCTGCTCTTCCAGTTCTTGCATTACCTCACTCATTTCGTTCCAAAAACGGCTCTTTTCTTCCTCTGTGCAGCCCACTTGTGGAGCATAAGCGCTAATGATGTTCATTGTTTCCCCCCCTCCATAACATATCTTCACTCTCATAATGCGGTCATTCTTTCTATCACTTCCGTCACTGCATTCTCATTTCCCCCGACAAAACTACTCCAACGCCATTCCTACCCTGCTCATTTGCTCCACTATAGATTAACTTGTAGCCATCCCCCAGTTATTTAGCTTTATTACCCTTCATCGAGTTTCCTGTACACAAAAAATATCCACTCTCTTTATCCTCATTAACTCTGCCAACTCTCTTCCTCTTCCTGTCATAGACCCAATATTGAGCTGGCCTATTCTGATCACATTTAGAGCTCGCTTCTTTAGCTGCACCCGCTTCATGATGCAGTAGCCCTCGCCTTGTCACAGAGTTAGGGCGATGTGTCTGTGCGTCATTACGGAGTACGCCTAGCCCTATTCTCATCAATATCACGACTCATTCCAATGGTTTTGCGTGGGTTTTTTACAGTCGGATGCCCTTCCTGACACCAACCCTCCCTATTTATCCGGGCTTGGGACCGGCACCCCACCTTATGAGGGCTGGCTTGCCCCCACCACAGGAGGCTAGGATTGGTTAAAATTTGTGTATAAATGAAAAAAAGAATATTTCCTTCGATTTTATGAATGAATGGGTTTATTTTCCTGTATTTTTTATTGTTATTAAAATACCCTTATTAACTTCATTTGGTTATGATGTAAGAAAATTAGAGCGCTCTCTTTCTCTCTCTCCCACTTAGAGCATATTTGCATGAGAATGTACTCGTGGCTTTATTTGATTTACTCTAATTCATTCTTACGATAATTTACTGTGAATAATTACAATGAGTTACTTGTAAAATTCACTTTTAAATTTCACATAAAGTAAAACATAGCTCCCGTCATGATAAGTTAAATGGTGGAAAGGGTTTTCAATATGATATCAAAATTTTTACTTTAGGTTTTACGTTAGGGTGTGAAAACAAATGGAATTTTACTCAGTAAGTAAATAATGAGAAGTGGAATTGGAAGACAAGTTCGCTGGTTGGCGAAGTTATGAGAGTGGAAGTGATTGGTGGAAATGGCAGCTCGAGTCGTGCACACGTTAATAATAGTTTATCATCAGTGGGAGAGAAGGATGCGTTCATCTGTTAGTGGTTGATGCCACACGCCTCATGCACAATACTTGATCGTTATTTTAAGATTTAAAGAAAGGAACACTAAACTTTTCTTAATGAATGATTGCTGCTGATACACAGACTCTGATGATTTAGATTAAAACATCAACAAGGATTTTATTTAAAACATTAAAATAAATTCTGAATTGGATCCGGTGGTTTTAGGGGTTCTGGTAGTTAGACAATGGGACGCATATGCTCTGAACGCTATACTAGAAGTTGCCAGGCCATGGTATTCTTACAAACACAAATTTTCAAACTTCACTTCACTGACAAAGGAATTGTAAACTTCCTCGGCCATAATTGCTTTTGAACAACATGCTTAGCTAACTGTTCATGGCTAACACATGCAAGAAATCCTTGACTAAGCACAGCCTAAATTACAAACTAGCACTACCTACCAGTTTTCAAATGTCAGCAACGCCTCTGCTACTCCACACAAGAAATTTTGCAGGCACTTATTTTTCGCTGCTAAATTAAGAACTCTTTGCTTCAAAAGTCTTTATTTCTGTTATCTAGCTAAAAATCACTTTCTTTCAAAGCACTTCTTATCCTATCTGTTTCTGGGTTCCCCCCTTAAAAAACTAAAATTATAACAATTATAATAAATAATCCTTAACCTTGTTATGCTTTAGCTTCAATATTGTTGCCCTTTATCTTTATACCTTGGTGAAATTGGAACTTGAAGTACCTTACTTTACAATTAATTTATTCCTTGGTTCGTATCACTTCCCAGTGTAGTAGGAGCAAAGCTAAATCGCGGTATTAGTCGACTAAGAATCCTGTGAATCATCAATGGTATGTTGTGAGTCTGGTTGGAAATATTAAAATGAATTTTGAATGAAATTTTGCCTTAGGGGTCAATGCCAAGATCTCAGAACATAACAATAAGTATACTTAGTAGTATGACTTACCTTGATATTACATCTATTTAAAGAAAATGAGAGTAGGTCGCCTTTCAAACCATTCATCGCATTAAATTAAGTATTTAGGAGACTTGCAACTAGAATTTATATGGACAGGCTGGCAGTTCAGCAATCAAGGAAACATACATTATGGAACAAAAATGTATTACTAAGTTACCAAATAAGAAGTTAACATGAATCTCATAAAACACTTAAGACTGGCTGGTAAAATTACTTTACATTACCACAACATTAACACTTGAGGGGCCCTACCATGTGGCTCTTGTGGACGGTGCTAACAGAAGTATCATGCATGTGACAAGAATACACTGAGTCTTCTAAGACAATTAGTTTCACCCAGGCAGGGGCATACCACGAAGAGCCTGACAACAGTATTCTGGAAAAGAATTCAAGGTAAGCATTCAATTACACAAAGGCTTTCTCCTACATGGAATTAATTATTCATGATGGGGAAGGAATTATTAATTAGGAGATTTAATTAGTACATGGCAACACTATGGTAGGAATGCTCTAATTATTATAACAAAACAAACTTAATTTAGGCTTAATTCATGGGGAAAATGTGGATGTCAGGACATGGGAAACAAAGGGTCTTTGTTTATGAGAATGAAAATGTGAAAATACTGAAATAAAAGAACATCAGTAATAGGCAAAGAACACTGTCATCACTTGCAACTTCATAGCATACCAGACTTGTGCAGTTAAGAGTGAAATGACCTTCCAGTATAGTGTTGGGGAAATGGAGTGGGACAGTCAGTTCATGGCATTGTCCCCTTGATTTTCATGGTGGGCACAGGGCAGCAATAAATCATAAAGGGGTAAATAACAGCCAGCACAAAGGTAGTCTACTAAAGTGACTCTCTTGCAAAAATTAGTGAATACTACTGCCCTAACTGTTCGCCCACCAGTTGTGAACTGGGATATAAAAACCAACAGAAAACCAGATGCTTTAGGGTGACCATGGAAACCAGGTTGCAGTCAATAGCTCAACTGGCAGACGCCTTACTTTGTACTAACACAAATTGTAGAAATGACCTACACTGGAGAGATCTGAAAGAATTCTATTTGAACAAGATTTCCTCATGCCTGCCTCCAGCAGGGCTACCTTCTTATTTCGTCAAGTCGTAATATACCTGGAAGGAATGACTTGGTTAAAGATCTGTATTCATATTCACGAGAAATGTTTTTACTGTGGAGGCAAAATGGCAGCCCAAGGGAAGAGCGCTCTGCATTGCTAATGAGATAGGCGGAGAACACAGTTCAGCACGGCTGCGATGGTCTTTCAAATTTCTACCCTCCGTAAATATAATATATATATATAATAATGATATATAATATATATATATTTAATATTATATATATCTATATATATATATAATCTATTTATCTTAGTACTGTGAACGAATCTACAGCTTCGGAAGCTTTGGAATTCAGTGAATTAACTTGTCTTGAGTTTTACATTATTTTATCAATCGATCAGGGAACAACTATATCCTTCAAAGAATGACATCCATGTGGAGAATAGTAATTTTCATGATTAAATAGGTGCACTGAATTATGTTAAGGAAATAATTTCAGGCAAAAAATAAAACATTCTTTGGGAAAAATTCTTGTATCGTGAGACTAATAAGCAAAAGATCACTTTTACTCTTATTTCTCTTCGGAATGATGCAAAGGTAAATTAATCTATTAATTTAACTCCTGTGTTTGGTCTTAAACCACCATTAAATACTAGCTTTAATTTATTATTACTATTTTTTATTATTCTCAAAACTTTCTTCGATATGCATAGGTAAATAAAAAAACACTACAAATCATAAAAAATAGACGCAAAAGAACAGAGATAAACCCTTAGATTAATGGCTAGGCACAAACATAAGTAACGAGTCAATCAAAAGAATAAAGGCAACAGTGGCTATTATAAAATCAGAGATCAATGTATGTAATTTCATGATGAAAAATTGCAGCAAATACTTACTCATATAGTTAAACATGTTTCATTTGTTCTAATAACAATAGTACTAAAAGCAACATAAATGCACTTTGCTGAATAACAACTACACTGCACCCTTCTAAGTTCAGTGTGTTGAAATTTAACAAAATTGGCACTTACCAAATATCCTGAAGATGAGTAACAGAAACATTGGTACCTGTTCATGTAACAGACAGATATCTACTGTTATGTTTGTGAACTTTTTACATTTTTCTATTAGTACATTTAGTTCGCACTCATTATGCAAGCATTCTTGAATTACATACCTAAAAAGAGGCTTCAGCTGGCCTTTGTCCTATTCAATGAGACTACACATACCACATTTTCCTGTGGTATCTGTATGTGTGTATATGCGCGAAATGCTTTCTAGTCTCAGTGAATAGGACAAAGGCCACCTTAAGCCCCTTGTAAGTGTGCAATTTAAGAATACTTGAATAACGAATGCGAAATGTATATATATATATATATATATATATATATATATATATATATATATATATATATATATATATATATATATGTGTGTGGTGTGTGTGTGTGTGTGTGTGTGTGTGTGTGCGTGTGTGAATGATCAACTTTGATCAAGTTAATACGCAGTATACACCGTTACCTCTAGTCTAAGCCTACTGTATTTATAAAGCGCAGAGCCTATTGTTTTTGTTAAATCATTATGCATCAATGCATTGCAGAGGTCAGTTCGAATATAAATGATCTATTGTCAATGAGGGTAAATTTAAATCACAGGAAAATAATCGAAAGCTAAAAATTATAACATAAAATTTGTGACAGCAATGGAAATCGAACTTGTCAGCATTCATCAATATTTATCGTTCCAAATAAGAAAAAAACAAAAGTTCTTTTTTCATTGATTAATCGTTACTTGGAATCATTAAGAGTACTGCAAATATAAAGATAAATACTTTTTATTTTGTTTTATTATTAGTAAAGATGCATAAGCGTAACAACAGATTATATTCCGTTTTCAATGGAGCGCTGCTCGCAAAAGGTACAATTGTTTGCTAATAAACCTCTCTCTAATTTCCAAACATCAGTTCCAAATAAAATTGCTTATTTGAAACTGATATTTATGAATGGGAGTTTTAGCTTTTAGAGCTAACTGTTTTCCAAATCATGGACCCTGTTTGAGAGTTTAGGACTTTTATATTCTCAAGGGAATACACTTAAATTAATGTTATGCTGACAAAGTAAAAAACAGAGATCTAGTAGCAAAACAAAATTCTAATTTACATAGATAAAAAGAACTGCAAAAGCCAATATAATTTGCTTTTGTTTCAACTGACATTGCTTGTAAATCGTCAAATTGTTATGTTTTAATATCCACAAAGTTCGAGGCATAGTTGTCTGACCACTCCCCATAGAGGATTTTATTTCAAAGGATCGGTCCAACAAATTCTAACATTCCGCTTTATTGTATCTGGATCATAAATCCACGTGGCGTTCAACGTTCAGTGCCATAATTAGAAGGGAAAACTGCATCAGATGAATGGTTTTGGCGTAAACGTTATTAGTGGATGAGACAGTCCCCTCTCTAGGAGTAAAGATGCCTTATGAATGTTCTCATTGAAAGGAGACCTGCGATAGGACGAATACCTAAAGCCTTCTCCGACGAATTTTATTGATGACGGAAAGGGAGGCGTTGCTTTGTTAAGACGAAAACGGCACTCATGTCTTTAAAAATGAAAAGTTTTGTGGATTACCTTGAGTAACATTGTTTGAAAATGATATCGACTTTAAAACTAACACCAGTGCTTCGTAATTAAGAAACGAAATTATAATATGAATGAAACGTTAAATTTGTCACGTTAAAGGGCATATTTCTTTAAAAAAAATGTGTTATAGGTAACTTTTCCTCTAGTGAAAGCTCTGTTTCACTATTTAACGAAGGTAAAATGTTTTCTTTAAAGACTTGTTATTTAAGAGTACATTAAAACACGAAACCATAGATATCAGAGGAAATAAACCGTCGTGTGCGTCTTGGTAATGTATTGTAGTTCTGAATATGGATATATAGTCTGGTCCCAGTTTCAGAAAAGAGGCCCCAGCAAAATTGTTAAGGCCTAATGAATCGAAAATCAAGGCTACCAAGCAGTACTTTGAGGATTAAGGTCCATAAAAGACAGAAAACAAAATGGCTGCCATAAAATTCAAAATACCAATAATGGCTCATCTTTCTGCTAACAAAAATTAACTCCTTCTTTTTTTTCCCCACGAATTATGACGCTGAAGAACCCTGTCTAATTGTAAAAATTAATTTGAAGGTACCCTTGATGACTTTCAGCGACATGACGCTGTTTTTTTTAAACCAAAATTACAAATCATTGAATTCAAATATAATAAAGTTTCATCTTAGTTTTTTAATTCACATTTATTTGCCCTCTTGTAGATATGCTTACCTCTAATTTTTTTGTTGTTGTAAGTAGTGTGCAGATACAGTTATGAAACATCACAAGAATCATCTACGTCATTTAATCTACACTCCAAGTAGCTATCCTGCCTAGACAAAACGTAGAATATAACGGTGTTTGGGCTTTATGGTGAAGGAAAAATGGAGTAATTTTCTAATCTTGAAAGACTTGTGAAAGATCAGTTGTTAATGTGCATTATCTGTCAGGCCCAGAAGGATACACTTGTAAATACTGGACCAGAACCACTTCAAACACTGTAAGCCAGTGCCACCAAGAGGCACAAATTGAAAGACCAGAAGAACAAAGATGTTATAGATAGGAATTTTAATATTACCTGCTATTGTGCATTAACAAACAAGGGCATAAAGTCAAGACTAGAAGTCTTCTTCGGATCAAAAGCCAAACAGGCAGTTGTCCCTATTTGCTATGGTGCTTCAAATTTACAGAGTTCATCTGAACAACTTAACTGGGACCTGTGTTTATTCTGTCAAGTTTCTACTAAAAAAAGCCTCCATTCTATAAGTACTTTTAGCCCGAGCCAAAAAGGTAATGGACACTACACAATTTGACTAATGGCTGCTGAGGGAAAATACAATTTGAAGTGCTACATATATTAGGGGCTCTGCCTTGTATGATAAGGCGCCCTATGAGGTAATGTTAGACTAGCGATAATCTATACGCTAAGTCGGTTGGTATTGCACTTCCATCTTCAATGGAGTGTCTGGGGTTTTGTAGATCCACTTACGAAGTCGGTATTATCTTTACGACGATGTGTTAAAAACTCATGGTTCGGTGAGGTTTTCTTGTAGAAAACACAAGGTATAAAAATAGTATATTCTTCTGAAGTTTTTACATGATGAAGATCAGGTATGATCGTACAAGTCTTCTATGACGATAGCTTGATCGCTTCTGCCAATGATGGCTAATCCTATTCCTCTACATGATAAAGCTTAGGTAAAGAGGTACAGGTCTTCTAATGACGATAGCTAACTCTGTTCTGCCTGTCTACCATCTCTGTTACAAGTTATGAAGGAACAGACAGTAGTTCGAACATATGAACATACTATCAGATGACATAGTTTCATACGAACACACAATCGAATGAGACACGCTACAGATCACGTAGGCCGTTTTAATAATAGGTCGGGGTAGTTGTCTCAAGCAGGGAGCTTGGACTAATGTTTATAAACAATTGAATGACTACAGGTGACGGCATGTTATCTTAGCTTACATACTTATTGTATACGTCCATCTTTAGCGTCTCTAGTCTGATCACATTCCTGCAAGCAATCTGGTTGACCTCTTTAGTTTTAGACTTTTATATATATGGACTAACATTCCATATTTTTATTATGTAAACACTTACACATACGGTTCCAGACAAACACAGTGAAGAATTAAACACTGCTGAGACATCTGGATTAAAAAACAAAAAAAACTGCATACTTGAAGAATGAACTGGAGCTATCTGCTGTTCAGGGTCACATTCTTGAAGTCAATGAAATTTGGTTTAGATATTGTCAGCTATGTTTGGAGACTAACGAAGAAGTGCTAGACTCCTATTTGAGTCGAAGAATATCTTGTACCAAATAAACTAAAACGAATAGTTAGATAAATTTATGAATTTCATGCGTTGCAAAGAGATAAAGAAAATAAGAAACGAATTGTTGTGGTTCCTGAAAAGCTATCCCACATACCTAGTGCTGTGACCCCTAATTCATCAGATGAGAGTATACGGATTGTCCAATTCTAGTGCACCGGCCTGACAATGACAATTTTCATTCAATGGTTCATGTTCCTCTTAAATTAAGGATGGACATTTTGAATCGTGCACCATACAGACGAGCCAACATTTCCCCAAAAAGATTTACATTTTTGTATTCCATGGAGCCTGCAACTTTTTTTTCTTATAATACTCTGTGGTGGGGCCCCAGGGATGCATGTGATAGCATATATGCTATTAACAATGTCAGAGAAGATGGGGACGATGAAACCAACGATGATGCCACCTCAGAAAGAGTAATCAGTGTAGCACAAGACATTGTATATGGTGTCAGTGGTAGAAAACAATGGACACCTAAGCATTGACATTGTCTTTGACAGATATATTGAAAAATCTGTTAAAGTAGAAAACACGGACAAGGCAAAGAAGGGGAACTCCAACTAGAATAATTGAATCAGATGTCCCTCTCCCACAGAGAATAAGGCTGACATTACCATATAATTTGTCTGAGGAAGTAGCACCAAAAAAGTGATACCTTTAGAAAGACCATTGATCATTGGGAGGAATCAAAGGTATATTCAAATGATGCAAGCATTGATGTAACACAAACTAGACGGCCACCATGAAGAGGGGCTGGACACAACGATTATTCATCCAGTGAAAGATGTCATACAGAAAACATCAATTGGACATGGCAGGTGCTCAGCTACTCCTGCCATTCCACGCGATAACAGGGTGTGACACAGCCTCTTTTCTCTCTGGGCAAGGTGTGCAATGTCCCAGAAGCTGTCACAACTGACCAGCCAAGGGCTCATCTAACCTCAGAAGGTCCCTGTTAAGCCAGAGATGTAATCACCAACAAGGACACATCGAAATACCACGTAAAGAGGTGCCACTTACGAACTATGGTTTGTCTTCAAGCAACTTGTCCCATGCCCAATCTTCCATCAGCCGCAAAAGTTTGGGTTGTGAATTGAAGAATGACAATGTCTCCATTCCTTTTGTCACTCCCTGCTGTACTAGAAAATCCTGTTTGCAACTAATCACTTGTGGCTGTTAAACAAGATGCTCCACACGCAAGTGCAAATGTGTAAAGTCTAGATTAAATTGTACTGATAATTGCAATATAAAGCAGAGTGTGTGAATGCTGATCACTGAACTCGATCAACACTGGTATTACAAACTTCCTTTCCATCACCTGGAGTACAAAGAATACTTACAGTTTCTTGAAAAGAGTTCTGATCAGTACCTCATTAATTAAGAAATATTTGTGGCTACAACATAATACTTTATTTTATATGACTGAAAACATTTACAGGTCTGTTTCTGGAACTGATGAGGCAATAACTAATATACACATTTCATATGCTACTGAGGAGTGTGGAGAATGTAGTAATATAAATAGGAAGTTGTAGCTACAATTATATTTTTGTATATTTGCTCTAAGATTCAGAAGTCAAACAAGATTGTCATTGTGTAGGTTATATATTTGAGTGTTTTCTGTTTATTTATATTCATATCTTAAAGTACTTGGTATCTCTGTGTAATTGACCTAAAAAAAAAACAAATACCTACATAAGTGGAATGATACCGATAAATGTTCAGTAATATTACTGTTCTCTTATATTTTAACTCACCATGAATATAATTATGCCTTCAGTATTTAGATAAAGATAGTTTATTTGTGAAGGAACGGTATTGAAAATGACCAAAATGTTCCATTGTTTTCGCTAAAAGATTACTAAAACATATAATATTTACATAAAATAATTGACCAGTGAGTCGGGATTTTTGTATTGAATATGATTTCATATGCCAAAAAACCTCAGAAAGGTATCCAATATAGTCCCTAAATCATATATCATTGCAAACCTGTAGCTAAATTTTAAAAAATGGCGGCATTGATGAAATTTTTGTGATTTGAAAGCTTAAAAACTGAATTCTGCTTGGTAATCTTGATTTTTTGGATTCAGGAGGCCCAATTCCTTATGGATCAACTGGTTACCAAATTTTAACAAGAAATGCCTTAACAAGTTACATTTTCTGAAAATGGGACCAGACTAGTATACGACTCCAGAATTACCATTAGTCTTCTGCAAGGAATTTTTTTTAGTAATGAAGACCACATATTATTCGGCTGTTTGAGAAGAATTTTTTTTATTTGCCCAAAGGCATTTGATATTTACTTTAAAAATGTCACGTTTTACTAATTTTGACAAAGAAAGGAATCATATTTTGAGATAACGTATTAATAAGGAGTGCATTCATAGCAAAGTATAATACTGGATTTTCTGACCTCTCGACTTAGTTTAATAAAGTAGTATATGAATCAAGGACAGGAAATCACAGTCGAGTAATTAAAGCCGACTGCCTAGCTATTTCCCGATAAAGGCTTAAGTTCGAATCTATTTTTCAGGGATGGAAACCGTTAGAAATAATATTTTCCTCTGGACATTCGATTATGTATGTTAACAATATCATATAGCTATTTATTCCCACTGCAGTCGTGAGCAAACAACAACAATGGGTTGGGCATTTGTCGTTAATTTGAAAAACTGTTATTCGGTTAGTATAAGTTGAATAAAATCCGTTACTCCTATTCCCCATTTACAATAATGAAATACGGTCAACACTGATTTGAAAAAAAAAAAATATGACTTTTTTGTTTTCTTCTCAGATACATTATTCCAGACTCATCACATAAAATCATTTGCCTTAGATACTGAATTGACTCATAAACACACACATGCACACACATTTAACAACTACTGCATGTGAATTTTGAATAGATTTGATACTAAAATCATAAAATGATAATTTATTATTATTATTATTATTATTATTATTATTATTATTATTATTATTATTATTATTATTATTATTATTATTATTATTATTGTTGTTATTATTATTATTATTATTATTATTTTTTTTTTTTTTTTTTTTTATGCTCTATCACAGTCCTCCAATTCGACTGGGTGGTATTTATAGTGTGGGGTTCCGGGTTGCATCTGCCTCCTTAGGAGTCCATCACTCTTCTTACTATGTGTGCCGTTTCTAGGATCACACACTTCTGCATGAGTCCTGGAGCTACTTTCAGCCTCTAGTTTTTCTAGATTCCTTTTCAGGGATCTTGGGATCGTGCCTAGTGCTCCTATGATTATGGGTACAATTTCCACTGGCATATCCCATATCCTTCTTATTTCTATTTTCAGATCTTGATACTTATCCAATTTTTCCCTCTCTTTCTCTTCAACTCTGGTGTCCCATGGTAGTTGCAACAATCAATGAGTGATACTTTCTTCTTGACTTTGTCAATCAACGTCACGTCTGGTCTGTTTGCACGTATCACCTATCCGTTCTGATACCATAGTCCCAGAGGATCTTTGCCTGATCGTTTTCTATCACTCCCTCAGGTTGGTGCTCGTACCACTTATTACTGCAAGGTAGCTGATGTTTCTTGCACAGGCTCCAGTGGAGGGCTTTTGCCACTGAATCATGCCTCTTTTTGTACTGGTTCTGTGCAAGTGCCGGGCATTCACTTGCTATGTGGTTTATGGTTTCATTTTTCGTATTGCACTTCCTACATATGGGAGAGATGTTATTTCCGTCTATCGTACTTTGAACATATCTGGTTCTTAGGGCCTGATCTTGTGCCGCTGTTATCATTCCTTCAGTTTCCTTCTTTAGCTCTCCCCTCTGTAGCCATTGCCAATTGTCATCGCTGGCTAGTTCTTTAGTCTGTCTCATGTATTGTCCGTGCATTGGTTTGTTGTGCCAGTCCTCTGTTCTGTCTGTCTTTCTCCTGTCTCTGTATATTTCTGGGTCTTCGTCTGGTTTTATTAGTCCTTCTTCCCATGCACTCTTTAGCCACTCGTCTTCACTGGTTTTCAGATATTGCCCAAGTGCTCTGTTTTCGATGTTGACGCAGTCCTCTATACTTAGTAGTCCTCTCCCTCCTTCCTTTCGTGTTATGTATAGTCTGTCCGTATTTGCTCTTGGGTGTAGTGCTTTGTGTATTGTCATATGTTTCCTGGTTTTCTGATCTATGCTGCGGAGTTCTGCCTTCGTCCAGTCCACTATTCCTGCGCTGTATCTGATTACTGGCACTGCCCATGTGTTTATGGCTTTTGTCATATTTCCGGCGTTGAGTTTTGACTTGAGTATCGCCTTGAGTCTCTGCATATATTCTTTCCTGATCGTCTCCTTCATCTCTTGGTGTTTTATATCTCCTCCTTCCATTATTCCCAGGTATTTGTATCCTGTCTCATCTATGTGTTTGATGTTTGCTCCCCATCTGGTAGCTTTGATCCCTTCAGTTCTCGTTACTTTGCCTTTTTGTACGTTGACTAAGGCGCATTTTATTATTATTATTATTATTATTATTATTATTATTAGGGAGAATCTATGGTATTGAAAAAATAACAGTTTTTCAAAGAGGATTGAATTCTGATGATCTTTTCTATTCATACTGAAGGTATTTTGAAAGCTATTAGGGGATACGTATGTTTTTTATTGGTAAATACGGGCAAAAAAGAATGACGTTAAATTTGAAACGATCTTACCGACGGACCAGGTCTTTTTTCTCATAAAACCACACCCCTTTAATATAATAAGATGATCCGGATTAAAACTGTTCCCTGAACTTCAACGATTTAATTAAGTTGCGAGATGAGTGAGACATTTCATTAATCCTGCTGCGAGGAAGAAATTTGGGCATTTATTAGAACGTTCTTCCAGTCCATACTTGACACAAGCGATGACGAAATGGAACTGAAAGACGATACTAATGTACTAAGTGTTTTTTAAATTAGAAAAAAAACACCAAGTGTCTTCCATGTTCATTGAATAAAAATGGTTTTCCAGTGGAAGAAGTTAAAACAATTCTTGAAGTTTTGAATTGGAACTACGGCACAGTTTTAGTTTCCATCATGGTGCTTCATGTCACAATATTTTGGAATGTTACCGATACATATCACGACATATGATTATACTATTTTCATTGCACAAGACAATTTTAATATTTATAGTTATACAATAAGTACATACACATACCCACAAAACACAGACACACACACACACGGGGAAACATACCTACTATTTCCTTAAAAATTTAATATTTGGATTATTGAGTTTTTTTTTTTTAAGCTCTGAAAGTGTATGCCAGCTTTTATTGTTCAAAGGTCCACTTCTGATCTGCGAAAATTTTTTACCTCTTTAAAGCAAATGTCCTATCACTTGCAACAAACTTTCCTTGTGCTTTATCCTAACATCCTCTCGTGTCCTTCACCACCCTATTTCAAAAACACTTTATGCACAGAAATCCTTGTTGTAGTTAGCTCTTATCGAAAACTGGGGAACCTGTCCTCTCGATGCGATAATTTCGTTACCGTCTCTGCTTCAACGTTCTCTCCGCTTTCAACTGGGAGGAATAAAAAAATATTCTATTCAACTGGCAATTCCAAAGATCTGAGAAACTGAAAGATTATGAGGGTGAAGATAGTAGAACAAGAATGAGTGTAATATCCAAACACAATATCCACAATATCACTAGATTCTAATCAACCTATACTTGTATTCCTCCCAGTTGAAAGCGGAGAGAACGTTGAAGCAGAGACGGTAACGAAATGATCGCATCAGAGAGGAAAGGTTCCCAGTTTCGATAAGAGCTAACTACAACAAGGATTTCTGTGCATAAAGTGTTTTTGAAATAGGGTGGTGAAGGACACGAGAGGATGTTAGGATAAAGCACTAGGAAAGTTTGTTGCAACTGATAGGACATTTGCTTCAAGGAGGTAAAAAATTTTCGCAGATCAGAAGTGGACCTTTGAACCACAAAAGCTGGCATACACTTTCAGAGATTGAAAAAAAAAAAAAAATTCAATAATCCAAGTATCTAAATTTCAAGGAAGTAGTAGATATGGTTCTCCGTTTGCGTGTGTACATGTATGTACTTATTGCGTAAATATAAATATTAAAATTGTCTTGTGCAATGAAAATTGTATAACTATATGCCGTGAGATATATATAGATATATATATATATAATATATATATATATATATATATATATATTAATATATATACGAAGTATATAAAACGTGATGCTATGTTTTTTCCTTAGTGGCAAAACTTTTATTTATATATCTATCTATCTATCTACTATCTATCTATCTATCTATCTATCTATCTATCTATCTATCTATCTATATATATATATATAATATATATATATATATATATATATATATATATATATATATATATATATATGAAAACGAAAAAAACAGCAGCTCGGCTCCATAATCCAAAGAAGAGTAGAATTCTGAAGAAGGCACTTGTATAGCGAAAATCAGCAGGCCACTCGGCAGAGTCATACTACGTAGATGAAGGCAAGCAGGAACACAGGAATTTGACATTATGACAGATTTATCCCGACGTTTTGCAATTTATTATTGCAACCTAAAGGAATTTAGAACATGCATTTCCTCTCGTTCGTAGGCAAATTATAAACAGGAAAACGATAAACCAGCAGCTCAGCTCCATAATCCAAAGAAGAGTAGAATTCTGAAGAAGGCACTTATATAGCAATATCAGCATAGAGGAAAGTGTTATGGAATGGGATCTGATCAGGTTCTTTATTACAAAAAACAAAAAGGATTCCACACCAACAATTGAAACACAGGGTGCGAATATAGAAAGTTACTCAATCAGAACACAAGTTTATTTACAAGCTTATTCACAAAGATTAATGCTGAATGGTTTCACCTATTTACACAACAAAATTAATATCTGACTATGTATGAAAAGAGGGAACACTGCATTAATGAAATACTTGCTGGCCAGTTTTAAGTTTTACAGCTGTTGAGATCGGTGCTCGATACGATGTCTTCACGTGGGGGACAGTAAAAGCCCCAGATGGGCTTCTTATCTTCGCACTGCACGAAGGAATAACTTAGTCTTGAAACTTGAAGGGCGGGTTACTTCTAAAAACCGATTGCAGGACGTTTCTTCTCTGAAAGGGTTTACTCGTCGTCGGGATCTCTCTCTCTCTCTCTCTCTGACTACGAACTTTACTTTCTTGTTTCAGTTCCCACTCTCTCTCTCATGCGTCCTCTCCCTCCCTCTCTTCCAAAACCTCTTCCCTTTTTTTTTTTTTTTTTTTCTCTTATCCTCTGCCCCTTCCTTCTTTCTCTTCTTTCATTTTTTTTTTACTTTCTCAGAGCCCTGCATATGTATACCTATATGTCAATCTCGGAGCGGGGGTGAAAAGGCGGAACTAACCAGCGAACGCTTCCATCCCAAGAACTATTCAGAAGACTGGAAGAAATGTTACGTCATATCCAAAGCGTTGTGTCGCTAGAGACGACCGCGTGCTGGAGTTCTACAAAACAACAGAGTTTTCTCGAACAATCATGAGAACAGACACCCAAAACACGTGCGGGAATACCTCTTTGCTGCAGATCTACTCGAAAAAGTTAAATTTTTCTTTTCTTTCAGATGTGTTTCTTCACTATAAAGCGACTACCATGGCACGTTCCCCCTCCCCAAAAGAGATTAAATCAACTGATTTTATTCATTTTTAAAGAGAAATAACAAGAATCAAGCAACAGAAGAACAATGTCTGCATAAAGCTCTAACTCAGCCAAACAAGCTCACTACTCAATTCATTCACCCAACCGTGCTAAAATAGAAAAACAGTCATCAGGCAACTCACTCTGAAAAAATCACTGGAGAGGCTATTGAGTTAAAACATTATCTTCTCCCCTCGTATGAACTATCTTCAGGTTATAGTCTTGTAATTCTAAACTGCAACACATTAGACGTTTATTCTTATTTTTAAACCTCTCCAAATAAACTAACGGATTATGATCAGTATACACAGCTAAAACGGAACTACTACGTACATAAATATTTCTCAAAGTGTTGCAAGGCTGCAACTAATCTAAATTAATTCCTTTTAAATAGTTGAATAATTCTGCTGCACTTTATTCAGTTTCTTTGAATAATAGGCAACTGGATGTTTTCATTCCTTCACTCATCATAACTAAACCCCTCCTACGCCCAATATCACTGGCATCGATCGCTAAATTAAATTCCTTATCAAAATCAGGTAACAATACAACTGGCTCGTGAATCATTACAGCCTTTAACTTGTTGGAAGATTCTACACATGCGTCATCAAATATAA
Organism: Macrobrachium nipponense; assembly: GCF_015104395.2. Taxonomy (NCBI): domain Eukaryota; kingdom Metazoa; phylum Arthropoda; class Malacostraca; order Decapoda; family Palaemonidae; genus Macrobrachium; species Macrobrachium nipponense. The sequence goes on from NC_061100.1 coordinate 69,888,756, forward strand.
AACAAAAACTGCCGTCCTTTCCTAAACAGATCAGTTATGGGAGCGCTTATTTTCTGAAAAATTTGGTACAAATCTACGGAAATACGAAACCATTCCGAGAAATCTCATGGCCTGTTGTTTAGTTGGTGAGATAGGGAAATTTACGATAGATTCTATGTTCCAATCTTTTGGACAGATTTCACCAAGACCTACTTTATGACCTAAAATAGGAATAGAGGCTTTGCCAAATTCGCATTTCCTTAGATTAAGAATGAGATTCTCTTTTGTAAGGGCTTCCATTTAAAACTTTACTCATTAACCTTTGGAAGGTACTGGCTGCGTTTCTTCAAAGCAGTCATACCTTAGGGCTCGAAACTACCGAATGGCATTATAAAGGTACTCGAAGGTACTTGCCAATACCCTTTAGCCAAATCAAGCTTTGAAATGAATTTAGAATTTCCGAGTTCTTCTAACTAATCATCAATCCTGGGTAAGGGAAAATTAGTTTGCTTAGTTACACTTGACTTTCCGGAAATCAATGCACAACCTATCAGATCCATCTTCCTTTTTTACCAGAACTACAGGGGAACTACATTCACTCTCGTTAGGCACTATCAAATCATTATCTAGCATGTAACGAAGTTCCTTCCTCACAGATTTTGCCTTTTCTGGACTCAGACAATATGGACTTTGCCTAATGGGTTTTGTGTCCTGTAACTCAATATCCTCACTGAAAGGATTTACTCTCTCTCTCTCTCTCTCTCTCTCTCTCTGACTGCGAACTTGACTTTCATGTTTCCGTTTGCACTCTCTCTCGTGCGTCCTCTTCCCTCTCTCCTACTCTTCATCTCTTATCCTTTGCCCTTTCCTTCTTCTCTTCTCATTATTCTTACTTCCTCAGAGTCCAGTATACGTTGATCTCGGGGCGGGACTGAAAGAGCGGAGCCAACCAGCGAACGTTTCCATCAGAAGACTCTGGACGAAATGTTACCTCATTTGCAAAGCGTTGTGCCTCCAGTGACGACCGCGAGCTGGAGTCCACAAAACGACAGAGTATTCTCGAACAACGTTCCACAAAAAAAAAAAAAAAAAAAACGACAGAGTATTCCGAACAATCATGAGAACAGACCCCCACCACCACGTGCAGGAATACCACTTTGCTGCAGATCTACTCGAAAAAGATACATTTGCCTTTCCTTTAAAATATGTTTCTTCACTATGAAGCGACTACCATGACAGAGAGGCAAGATGAGGATGAAATTTTGGCGGATGCAAAGCGTTTCCTTAGAGGCAGATTACTTAGGACCGGTTATAAATTGCCTTTTTTTTAGGTTTAGAATTAAAGGGTAATCTGTTGATTAGGAAAATTAAATAAAGATTAATGAGTAGTGAAGGTAAAGGGGACACGACACAGATTGTGAACCCGAAAATCCTGATTCCAAGGGTCCTAGCTATATTAGATTGAAAGTCTAGTAGTCCACATTTGGCGGTGGAAAAGACGTATAATGAGATGCGTAATAAATATATTGGAAGAATAATTGGGCAGATGTGGAAAATTGTGTAAAAAAGGTGTATAGTATGCAACAAAACCTGCAAACCATCCAGGGTGACTTCTTGCAAATTAGGGTCATAACCGATACCATTCAGTCCTTTTCATAGAATACATATGGATATTTGGGGGATTTTTGTGAGCCAGGGTATGGCTATAGGTATTTGTTGGTGGTAATATAGATGAACTGACGAGGGAAATGGAAATTTTCCCACTTTTTTTTTTTTTTTTTTTTTTGATCTTTTATTACAAAAATACAATTATACACCAATAATTTACATTATTTGGATAATTCTGTTATACAAAAATATAAATATAAACTTAAATAACATTTTGTTTCAAAATCAATATAAATCAAAATCAAAACATATAGTTTAGAAATTCTTTGGTTACATACTTGTAAATATTGCTTGTATATCTGTATTTATTATACATCCTTTGTGCTTCTAATTTATTTTTCAAAAGAACAATTACATTTTGGCAGCTATTGTTATGTTTATAACACATCCACAAACAATACAAATAGCCGTGATCAACAAAATGGCAGTATTTTTATCAACAATTGATTTTGCTTCTATATCATAGAATAATAATTTCAAGAAACTATAATCATTTAGTTTACAGCATTTCTTAAGGACAGAATTAAACCATTTCACTATATTTTTCTTTTCTCTACAGAAGTAAAAAATATGCATTTGATACTCGTTTTCCCCGCACTGGTCACATTTTGAGTCTTCTTTTAATTTCACATATGGAGCCTTTGTGTTTTGTTGCTAGTGACTCATGAATATACCTAAACACAAATTCCCTTCCTCCACTTTAATGAATGTGCTATTAACATTTCTCCAAATATTTTTCCATTTAAGTGTCGGATAGTATTTTCTACCATTGGGGCTTCTTCCTCCAAATGATTGAATACATTTCTCTGTTATTTTATATATGGAAAGAGTTTGTTGTGATATGCTTTCCTAATATCATCTACTGCCAAAGAATAGTACTCAGGGGTAAAATATGCTACTTCTGATAAGCTATCTAATTTTAACATACCATTCAGTCTTACAGAAAACAGTAATACCTGGTTAACCCGTTACAGTTTATTAGACTTTTTAAGCAAGTTACACTGAATATTGATCTTGCCTTTTCTTCAATACTTATTATCCCTAAACCTCCTTCTAATTTTGGTAAATGCAGGGTACTACGTTTTATAGGTCGATACATACCACACCATATATACTTGAAAATAATTGCATTCACCTTTTGAGCTTGTTTTTTACTTAACGGAAGTGTGTGAGCTACATACCACATTTTGGATAATATCAAAGAGTTGATTATTAGTGCTTTCTGGTAAAGTGTTAGATACCTTTTACACAACATGTTAACTGCCTTTTCAATTTTTTTCTCTATATCTGACCAATTTATTTCACAAGTTTCCGCATACGAATTGCTGAAGTAAATGCCCAAAATTTAGCACAGTCCACAACTTTGAAACAAGTTAACTTCCAGTCTCTTCTGCCTGACCATTCACCAATTCCTAAGATGACAGATTTTTTCTTTATTTAATAATGAGCCAGTTGCTGCTTCAAATTTCTTTATTTCATAGTGAATCTCTATTAATGAATCATCGTCTGCAAAAATTACTGTTGTATCATCAGCAAATCCCTGTACTTTAATTTTGTCATTGTTTGGTAACGTAGGAGGTACAATTTTTTTTATTGGTTTTTAATGCTAGGTACAATGGTTCTTGGAAAATGACATACAATAACATTGATAGTGGACAGCCTTGTCTAACGACCTTCTTACATTAAAGGTGTCTGTAAATAGTCCATTCACACATATCATACTTTTACATTCTTTATTTATATAATATTTTAACATGAAAATAAATTTTACTGAATCCAAACTTTTCCATAATTCTAAAAAGAAATGGCAAGTTCACCCTATCAAAAGCTTTGGACACCAGTCCAAGTTAAACATACCTGCATTCGAATGATTTTCTCTTACATAGTTCATTATGTATCTTATTGAATTATTGCAGTGAATTATGGATCTGTTTGGAGTACCACAATATTGTTCAGGTGATATGATTTTTCCAATTACAAGTTTTCAAACGATTTGCCATTGTTTTTGCTAGAATTTTATAATCAACATTTAACAAAGTGATTGGTCTCCAGTTTTCAACCATTTCCAAATTTCCACTTTTTGGACATAGTTTTATTATTCCTAAATTTTGTGATTCCGATAACTTACTTTTTTTCAGCATACATTTCATTACCTCTGAAAAATCGTTTTTTATAATATACCAAAACCGTTTATAAAACTCCACAGTTAATCCATCACTTCCAGGTGATTTTCCTTTATTCATTTTATTCAATGATTCCCATAATTCATTTAATTACAAAATCCTCCTCTAAAAGTTTATTGTCCTCTCATCTACCTTTTTTTTTGCATTTCTCAAGCAAATATGATTGTTCTTCTTGATTTCCTTCAGTAAATTCATACATTACTTTAAAATGGTCTTTAAGATACACAAGAACAGCCTTTGTATCCGTTAGTATATTCCCACTATTACTTTTTATCTTCATTACCAGGTGATTGCCTTTATGCTGTTTCTCCTTCCCAAGCAAGTGCGATGATAATTTTTCCCCTTCCACTTGATCTTTTAATTTTGCTCTTATTTTTACTTTTTCCCTCACAAAGTTCATTTTGAAGACAGTTTATTTTACTTTTCAAAGCATAAATTTCATCATATTTATCGTTCCCAGCATTACATAAGCCATATAGATATTTTAATCGATATTGCAATAAATTTATTAAACCATATTTTTCATTTGATTCCCTCGTTGCAACTTTAATGAAGAAACCTTTTACATTCCCTTTTAGCAAATTCCCACCATTCAATTACATTTTCAAAACAGTCTATTTTTAGTTTTACATGACTCCAAAAGCATTCAAAGTTTTCGCCTATTCCTTCTGTCTCCAGTAAAGACGCATTTAATTTCCAAAATCCTTTCCCTTTTTGCACATCGCCTATCCTGAATTTAGCAATGACCATACAATGATCAGAGAAGGCCACAGGCACTGTATCAGTACTTAACATATTATGGAGTAGCTGTTTAGTATATATCGGCTTATCTATCCTAGAACCATAGCCTTTTGCTAATGTAGGTATATTTTGGAATGCCTTTACAAGTGCAAGTTACATCTTTTAATCCAACATTTTTTATTAAGGACTGCAATGATTTTGACACTATATTGTCCTTCCCTGTACTGACATCTCTGTTGGATGTAACACAATTAAAATCCCCTCCGAAAACTACATTTTCAATATTCTTACGAAAATAAATATAAGATTTTATTGTTAAAAAATTCTTCTCTTTCTTTCTTTTTATCTGTACCTGAAGGGGCATAAATATTCACAACTGGAATTTCATAATTTAAACAAGATATTTTAGCTCCTATTATCTGTCCCTCCGTATCCATTTCCTTGCTAATGACAGACAAAGATTTAAACTTATTTATATACGAACTGCTGTACCTCCTTTAAGATTATTACTTGGGTTTAACAAAACATCATAGTAATTTGTGAAAAAACTCAGAGCTTTTAAATCCTTCACATTATGGCTCTTGCAATAACAAAATATCTATATCATAATACCTAGACAAGGATAACAGCTTCATTTGTTTACCAACGTCATTTAACCCGTTCACATTTAAACAGCCAATTGAGAGATTGAAGGCGTCAAATTAATTAGATTCCAGCTTTTTCCTTTTCTGGTCTCTCATTTTTTGTTTTTTCCAATTTTTTCCTCATCACTATTATCTTCAGATCTTGAATATTTTTGAGTTCCTATTTTTTTTCTTTGAAATTCTTCATCTTGACGTCATTTTCCATCTGAATTTTCCATTTTCCATTTCCAGGCGCAATTTCCAAATCTCCACCCGTTTCCATTAATCCATCTTCCATATATTCTGCATCATTTTGTCCTCCTCTTCCTTGATCAGTTCCGTGTCCCAGGTTAAGAGTTATTTTTCTGTCCTCTTGATGAACGTCCGCAGTCGTCGTGATAACAGTGAACTCATCAGGTGCAGTTTCTTGCGGTATAATCACCACTTCAGACGCTTCCAAACTTGGTCCACTATGTAGTACCTCATCATCGATAGATATCACCTCCTCCTCCTTATCTGAATCCTTATTCTCACATCTTTGTTTTTCTCACTATCCTCAAGTTCAATATTCATCCTTTCTGTTAAAACATGTAGCTCGTTGTTGCCATTTTCCACTGTTATACTATTGATATCCTGAACATTATTACCATTTGGTGTCTCTTCACTTAGTGACTCTTGCCTTTCCTTCTCCATGTTGCGTTCGTTCCCTTGTGTTTCGTTCCCCTGTGTTTCGTTCCCTTGTGTTTCGTTCCCTTGTGTTTCGTTCCCCTGTAGTTTCGGCAGACTTGGAAAATCCTTCTCATGCTCAAAAATGTTCACTATTCTGTCCAAGGAGCAATCTACAGCAAAATGATTCTCACTGCCACACTTAAGACATGTCTTTTTTCTGTCCGTTGTACATAAAGAAAGAAAATAGTATGTCCTCCTATGAAAAGCGCCGATGGAATGTTTTTCTTAATTTCCATTTTAGCCGTCCGTATTCCGTTTAACAGTCCTTTACGTCTGCCGAGTGTGGAAGTATTATCACGTATTCCAATAACTTTCCCATACGAGCTTAATACATCGCTCAACATACTGTTTTGCATATCAAATGGAGCGTACCTTATTGAGACAAATGTGAAGACACTGCTGAAATTAACTACTTTCACTTCCAGACCATTAGGTAAACAAATTACTTTTTCATCATAATTATTTAGAAAAGTTTCATATACACACTGATTCCGGAACTTCAAGATCACTTTATTACCTCGCATTTCTTGAACACCAATCAAATCTTCAATATCAATTCTCAGCTTTTCAAAAATTACATCATCAACATCATTTAAGTTCGGTTTACCAGAAAATATTAAACCAAACGGAGTCTTTTCTCCTAATGGGTGGAGCATAGAATGAAGCCATTTTCACTTCGTCCGAACGCTCTTGACGTCACTTCTATTACGTCACAGCCATAGCCTGAGGGCATATGGCCCGCCCGGTCTGGCCGGGCCAGGAGAGTTTTTGAAAATTTCTTCTCCTATCTACACTAATTTCACTGTATACAGGAAGTGTTCACTGTCTATGCTATCCTTGATACTTTAAGGGCTTCATGACATTACCTTAAACATTCATATTGTCCTCGTTCACAGATAAATCAAGACAAAAAGGAGCTTGTGAAATGTCGACCTTTGTTTACAGTCTGCTCTTCTTCTTCTCTCATCCGAAAAAGATACATTTGCCTTTCCTTTAAAATATGTTTCTTCACTATGAAGCAACTACCATGACAGAGAGGCAAGATGAGGATGAAATTTTGGCGGATGCAAAAGCGTTCCTTAGAGGCAGATTACTTAGGACCGGTTATAAATTGCCTTTTTTTTAGGTTTAGAATTAAAGGGTAATCTGTTGATTAGGAAAATTAAATAAAGATTAATGAAAAGGGGGGGTAGTGAGGTAAAGGGGACACGACACAGATTGTGAACCCGAAAATCCTGATTCCAAGGGTCCTAGCTATATTAGATTGAAAGTCTAGTAGTCCACATTTGGCGGTGGAAAAGACGTATAATGAGATGCGTAATAAATATATTTGGAAGAATAATTGGGCAGATGTGGAAAATTGTGTAAAAAAAGGTGTATAGTATGCAACACCTGCAAACCATCCAGGGTGACTTCTTGCAAATTAGGGTCATAACCGATACCATTCAGTCCTTTTCATAGAATACATATGGATATTTTGGGGGATTTTTGTGAGCCAGGGTATGGCTATAGGTATTTGTTGGTGGTAATATAGATGAACTGACGAGGGTAATGGAAATTTTCCCACTAAAGCATAAAACAGCAGAAGATATAGCTGTGGCGTTCTTCAATAGATCTATATGTTGTTATGGGGTACCCGAGGATTTGTTGACTGACAATGGTAGGTAATGTGTAAATAGGACCTGAGAGTGTCTGGCACAAGTGCTAGAGGCACTTAGGACCACCATAGGTGGCAATAATAGAAGTTGGGATAGATATATAGTACAGTTCAGCATAACATTAATCGAGGTTGATTTTTTCTTTTTACAAAGGTTTTTTGTGCGACATGTGTTTTTATGGGTGTTGTAGAATTTACTTTTGGGATACATAACATATAGATGAGATTCAGACTCCTATTAGATGGTGACATAGCCAATCACCATTGTGTTCGTTACTTTAGTTCAAAATAATGCTGGTTAATATTGGAAAATAAATCGAGTCTTTGCTGGCGGAAATTAAAAGCCAAGTGGGAGCAGTAATAGTAGTAGTTTCGCATAGGAAGATTTCAGGGGATTACATATATATATATATATATATATATATATATATATATATATATATATATATATATATATATATATATATATATATATATATATATATATATATATATATATAATCTACAAGTGAAAAATAAGAGACAGGGTGTAGGTCCTGACCGGTTTCGGTTTTATTTTCAAGCCTTTGTCAATGGCTTGAAAATAAAGCCGAAACCGGTCAGGACCTACACCCTATCTCTTATTTTCACCTGTGGATATGTGTGATAAATGAAACACGGGCTAAAGTGATTATAATTATATATATATATTATATATATATATATATATATATATATATATATATATATATATATATATTATATATATATATATATATATATATAATATATATATATATATATAAATAAGTGGAAATCAAGTCGATAACGAGTGACGTGAGCAAGAATGGAATACAAAAAACATTAGTGTCAATTGTTTAGAAAACTTACAAACATTGGAACAAACGAGAAAAGCTTACGCATCATAATATTACCGGCCGCAATGGTGAGATTGCGAGCGCGCAAATTACCTGGTTAGCTCCGAATTACATAACTGTGACGTCAGAAGTCAAGCAAGTTCACGTGAAATGGAAATGCACGTATACATCGGAATGAGAAAGAGACTAGCATGCGTACATTCGTGTGACCATTAGTAGATGTAAGTGCATATGTCTATTAGAGGAAATGAATGTAATAAAATCCATAATGTGGTCATTAATGGGGGGAATTATACGACAGACATTAAGTGTGAAACCACGCCTTAGAAGGTGCTTGCAGATCCACTGAGATAAAGCATAGTGAAAGAAAGTCTTAGAAAAATGTACGCATTGACATTGATTTTAGATGCTCTGAAAAGATTTATAGGAAATTTATCCATTGCACTTGTTAATGCATTTCAATGTTTGATAATTATGGTTTCCTTTTCGGATGGATTGCTACCTAAAAATAAATTTTCTAGACTTTAATATGACATTTAGTCAATATAAACATAGAGTTATTTCTCGGACAAACCAAGGATCTATGATACCTCTACGAGGCGGGTGAAGGAAGCACTTGCATGGAAGTCGCAGAATATTTCAAGTCGGCAACGAGGAGGCAGTTATGTTCATTCATTGGAATACGACGAATCTGCAGTTTATTAACGAGGCTGTTATGATACACCTACAGGGGTCACATATCTTCAATGGATTATGCAGTCATTTCGAAATGATTTATGGTGCTCAGCCGACAGATCTACAATTCATCGACAAAAGTGGTGATGAAACACTTACATGGGGATCACGAGGCGATTAAAGTTCCGCCTGCATTGGAGACAATTACGGTTCCGCAATTAGAAGATGATGGAGAGGACAAATTTTTCCCAGCAGAACGGTACACAGTACCGGTAATCACCGTTATGGTAGCGATAATGATGGTCACAATGTGCGTTGCAGGAGCCATCACATTTGGATGCAGCCAACGGGGTAGGAAGACCCCAGGAGCCGAAGTGGCTCGAAATCATGTGGCAACTTGAAAGACTTTATAAAATATTTCCAGTAGTGAGTCTTGTATGCGACAGGGGTGCATACAGGGGGTGACTGAGCCAGATAAAAGGCACTGTACACACACACACCCACACACACACACACACACACACACATATATATATATATATATATATATATATATATATATATATATATATATATATATATATATATATATATATATATAGATAACACACACACACACACACACACATATATATATATATATATATATATATATATATATATATATATATATATATATATATATGTACTACCTCTTTTTATATTTTGTAGGTCCAACTCGCTACCCTGAAAAAAATGCTAATATTGTTGAGTCTACTCTTTAGATCGTGAATCAGGTTGATTCCTGTTCCCTATAAATTCCATTCTCTTTACTAGACCAACAGATATCAAAATGCTACTGTTCAACATTTTTACCAACGCTTAATTTATTGCACACCCTCGTTGTATGTCAAACATTTTTATTCTTTCATACAAATACAAGGCTAAAATTCATCCAAGGTCCACCTTTCTTCTCAATTCTTATTCAAGATTCACAGTTCACTTTCATAAAAGATTCCTCTTAGCACATCTCATGAAAATGTTTTAACGACATCAAACAGTTACCCAAACCTTTAACTACACAATGATTCACCTCTCTTTCTTCTCATGATATCATCTGCGATACCTACTATGAAATACTTGTACAATTCTCCCATTACGTTTCAACTATTATTGCTCTTTTTTCAGTACTTCATTTTATGATCACTGCCTAGGTCTTCATAATATCCACTTTCAATTATTCTGCTTTCAGGGACTGATGCTTTAATTCCTGCCTGCCTGTCGGTCCAATTTAATATTATATACTATATATATATATATATATATAAAATATATATATATATATATATATATATAATATATATTTATGATATATATATATATCAAAATATATATATATATATGTATGTATGTATGTATACATTGTATGTGTATACCACGAAGATAAGTCAATATAGTCCACAGAAGAAAAGAGAGGATAAAAGACTTTGGTAGCTCGATAATTTCGCCTTCCATCAGGCCTCTTCAAAAGCTTTATTTTAACTAAACAAAATGTGTATATACAAAACTTCATAGACACTTTCCCACCGAAAAAGTAATATTACCATAACAATTGTCCAGTAAAAATTAGTTTGTTTAGATCATAAACAAATGGTCAATCAGCACTTTCAAACAAGTTAAAAGAGAGAACTGGTCATTTAAACCTTTCTCTGAATTTTTACTGTTGAGAAACAATGTGAAGGAATAAAGGGTCCAATTTATATATGCCCTGACTGAAGTTCTTTTGTTTGCTAAAACATGTGCAAGCTGTTTCTAACAAATTTCTTCGCAATCATATCATTTTCCTTGAATAATGCCTTTGTTTGG
>NC_061100.1:69904712-69908553 GCF_015104395.2 Macrobrachium nipponense
TGAATGTGAAAAGATCGGTATTCCGGTATTAACATGCGTGATGATTGTCGTCAACCATGGACCAATAATTTGCACTACTTTCAAGAAACTTAATGAAACTTGTGATGTTATATCCTCTTGTGCATGGTCAGGTGGTCGAGGTCGGACGCAAAAGCTCACAAAGCAAACTGCAGAGGCATTGGTGCTGTCTACAAGAGCCAACATTGAGGGCTGCAGAGTGGCTATTGACTCAGTACAAGTTCACCTATGTGCTACCTGGTGTGTTTGCTGATGAGGCCCTTGAAAAGTTCTTTGGCCAAGCCAGACAACGCAATGGGGGTAATTTCTACATTGACATTGTAGATATCAAGCAGCTGCAGCAACCAAGAACCTCCATGCACTTTTGAAATACGAGTCTACGCCGCACCAGTCTAATGATGTGCCTTGTACCTCTAATATTTGCATTGATGATTATCACTTTGACATCACTATTGCTGACACTGAAGACCTAGTTCAATCTAATGACAGTATCAAACATAAAATTATTTTTTCTAGCTGGATATCTGGAACACAAATTTCGAGGTCAATATTTTGAGTGTCGAAACTGAAGATAACGACGACCATCATATTAATTCAGAGTTTCTCACAAAACTTAAGCAAGGAGGGGGTGGACTAACTGTACCTCTACTCTCAACAGTGCATTTTGTACACTCAGCCTATAAACTTTTGATGAGTGCAATTTGCATTGCTGCCGAGCTCATCTCAGCCAAACTTTATCTGTATCGTAGTCCAATGGTTGCAATTCAAGGAGCATGCCTTACTCTGTCAAACATTTTTTTTGGAAAAGCATTTGTGCTAGACAACAGTGATAAAGAAAGACACCTTGGCTGCTTGAGAAGAAAAGAAAAACTATCTGCTAAAAACTAAACATGTACCTAATGTTATTTATATTATGGAATGTTTTTTCAATGATTTTGTTTCTAGATAAAACTATATTGTTTGCCTTAGGAAACATGTTCCTGTTGTTTCTCCAGGCTTAACTGTTTATATATGGATTTTAATTCAGTGACAGGGTAAACTTAAGGTGTGTTTTTTCATTGCTTTAATTGAAAGAATATACAATATTCTGTATGATTTTTTTTTTTTGTTTTTTTTTTATAGAGATGACCTTTTAAAATGACTAGATTTGACCTTTAAATGACCTTCAGATGACATCGTAGGAGGTTAAAAGTATGACAAATGAACTCGTTCGCCCTTCAAAACCCCTTAAGACACCAGAATGAAGGTTCTATCATGTATTTGACACAAAATTGTGGGTGGGACCCAAGTTCCAGGATACCGAGCATAGAGGATACCAGTCCTTCTATTTAAGGAGTCTATGATATATATATATATATATATATATATATATATATATATATATATATATATATATATATATATATATATATATTTAGTACAACGAAAATTAGAGCAAAGAACCATAGCTTTTACCAAAGATCTGATGCGTAAGTTTCACAAAAAACAAACAATTTTCCTGTAATGTTGTAAGTGAAATAATTGCTCTTAAAGATATAGACTACCTGTAGAGAAATTGTTAGACCCTCGTACTTGATACGTGTGCAATTTTAATAACCCAAGTACCCAATAAACTTCTCGAATTTTCACACTTTTTGGATATACTTGTCCCCACAAAGCTAACTAAGATCGAAACGTTTACAAGAGAATGGGGTAATTCCGATGTCTACTGGAAGATCCAACCCGCAGACGTAGTATCAAATTTGGTCATTTTACCGCCTGAGGTGCTTGAATCCTGCCACTAACGTCAGTTCTTCACATTCTTCATCTGTCTTAGGCGCTGCGATGTTAAGTGTATAAAAAGTGTGAAGAATTTTATTTGTTTAGTGGTTATAACCATTATAAGCCAAATGTATTTCTTATTTGCACCTATTTTTATCAAGAATTCTTCATTCATTTACCCTATGATTCGCAAGGAAGTAAAATCATATCTAAACACGATACTATAAATTTGCTTACGGTACCTGTATTGTCCTTTTGTTGTTTTAGCATTAGTTGCAAGGGTGGAAGATTTCCAGTTAAAGCCGTTTTGCGAACACTTCAGGAACACATTCAATTTGTTAACACGTCTCATCCATTTTGAAGAACTTGGAAATATTACGTATCCATTCGTTTTTTTTGTCATAATATCAGAAATTAATTTCGTTATTACATTTATTTTGAGACTTATTCTCAATGTCTCCTGCGCTGGTTTTAGATTTGTCTCAGTTCCCTCCATCTTGGCTTAGGTAGGGGGAATGGTGGAATGCGAACACATAGCGTTTTGAGAAACCCTTGGTCGATATTCTTATTTATTCTTGATCCTCCTTCTCTTAAATTTCGGAATTTTGTATACTCGGAGGAGTCATGTCGAATAGCTTGATCGTCTCAAGGAATCGATGCCCCCCAGGGCTTACCACTTACAATATATCTATTTTTGTTTTGTAATTTTAATCATGGTCCATAATATCAGGGATTTCACTGTAATTTTTTTTACTTAAGATTTTCCTGAATTTATTGTCCTTATCTATCTACTTTTATTTCTTTTTCAAGGGCAGCATCGTAACATTATTAGCTGGTAAGTATTAAACTTCTAGGACCGAGAAATCATAGTCTTTTCCTTACCTCTTTAGTAGTGCGCATTTGTGAATCGCAATTTTGAGCAAATTCAGCTTAACCGTCTCTAGTTTTTTTATTTAAATTTATTGAGTATGTAATATCAGCTACAATAAAATTCTTCCGAATGCAATTTAATTGTAATCAAATCGGGTTCGTTGTTTTGGTGAAAAAATTGGGAACAGTTTAAAAATTTTGAAGACATTTAGAAAAAAAAACTACTAGAGAAATTTAAGAAAGCTGAAGAAATTCTCTACAGATTTGCAGCTTCTAGTAAAAAAAAACCTCTTTTTGCTGGGTTGAAAATAATTAGACTTTTACATCAATAACTTTGCTTGCCTGTGAAATAATTTTTTACGTTTTGTTTGTTACTTTTCAAGTAACACCAACAATACTAACTCAAAAGAGAACAGTTTCTTATCTATTTATAATCTGTACATATTAAAAAGATTTGCTTGTTTATATTTTCCACCTTTCACAAGATCGGTATAAATTCTTTTTTTTACAAAGGAACTGCAGATTGCATATTTTCCTGGTGGGGTTCTAGATGGAACTGCCAGGGGAAGAAGGTTAGCTCTTTCACAGTCTGAATAGAATTTGGTTCACAAAGATAATAGTTATGACAGCAACAAAACAAAGTGGGTCCACTGCAAAAGAAAGAGTTGCAGTTTCAACGAGAAAGAATTAGGGATGCAAAAGAAAAAGCTTAAGAATGGTTGCTGAACAGAGCTGAATTTGGGGTTTAAAATTTAAACAGAACTTCCGTAGTGATGGAGTAACACAAGCAATACCTAAATGAATCCTACGATGAAGAATACGAGAAAAAGACTTTATTAGCTCGCCAGGGTTGAATCCGAATAACCGTTTCCTTATGCCCTTGATTAGCGCTCAGTGAAAATGACATTCATTAAAAAATTGCAAATAGCATTCCCTTCATTTTTAAAAATTAAAAATTAAAATATACTGCTAAAATGTAAAAACACTATTCTGCATTCAGAATAAATTTGTCTCTTCGCTAACATGAAAGGCCTTTTGGCTAATTTATGAATAAATAATCAACAAGTGTATATTCATCTGTCGCCATTAACATTCGAAGTGGCAAGTAAAAGAAACCAGGTGAAAAAGGTAGTGGCCAAATCACACATGGCAATTACAACGTCATTATAATTACAATCAAATCACCAACAAT
>NC_061100.1:69909053-69926553 GCF_015104395.2 Macrobrachium nipponense
GATTCTTATCATTTCTTCCCTATTACTTATTCACATATAGTGCACTAACTTTTGAATGCACCTGTGTTCATTGTACTTGTCTCCAATACCTATTTTCATATTAAACACTTCAGCCAGTGGGGTGAGGTCTCGTGTGTTCTGAAGAAAGAATGTACAACCATTTCATAAGTTATTAACTTTCGTGCGCAGTGGCTTTTAATTATCCAAGACTTGCATATACTGCAAGCACCAAATCACACATATGGTGCAACCCCAAAACCTTCCATTCCTCATGTCAGGAAGCAATCTTCCTTTCCTCATGTCAGGGAGTAGCCACTAGTTCTTAGAACTAGCCACTCACGAGTGCAAGCCAAAGGGTTTCCCCTTTCTTGGTGGCACTAACTGGAAGCACATCCAACGACTAGGCTACTGAACCATTTACCTTTCACTTTTACTTTTACTCATTGCTTTACACTTTGATCATACACCACCGCACCTGTAACTGAGATACAGTGTGCCAGCAATAGCATATTCGCCCATAAGGATAATTTCACTTTTAGGTTCACTTCATTCCATCAGTGTGACCTTTGCATGGCATACCAAGCCACAGTGCCACCTTATTGAAAAGGTGCCATTCCAAGAAGTCCCACTGAGTTATGGGACACTTCCCCAATTTCACTGATCCTTCTCTTAGATGCCCAAACAGAGCAGAACCCTGTACTTGGAACAGCACCAAGCCCTTATTAACATGGGCCAGGGCGTGGGTTACATACTCCAACAGGAAAGAGAAGAAAGAGAAGAGCTGCAGAAAGCAAAAGAAGATGAGAGGAAGTACGAAGATGACAAGGCTGCAAGAGACCTAGCTATCATGGCAAATGAAATCAAGCTGGAGAAGGCTCGAAAAGAAAGTGCCAGAGCTCTGTCCAACCCAAAAGCCTCTAACCTGATACTGCTGTGCCCATTGTTCCAGTGTCTGAGCATTAATATTCTGATTCTCAAATGGACAAAGGCTCAGCTCAAGGTGTGGTTAAAGAAAGTAGAAGCACTCCTTGAATATTACACCACCACCGAGATGACGAGGGCCACAATGTTTGCCAAGTGCATGGATGGCAAAGGCAAAAAGAGAGGGGGCATGGTAGAAGTTTGACTCCAAAGAGAAGATGACAGAATTTTAGAGGTTTTGCCAAAGAAGTTGGTTGGGCTTGAGCTGAATGTGCCTATCATAAGATCCAATCAGGACAATGCTGGCTTGACACCATGTCATGCACAGATTTCTTGGACTTGTTTATCTGGATCATGTTGGAAGAACATAGCAAACCTCCAACAGGCAACTTCTGCAAGAGAATTATTTACTCCGAAGCTGAGAATGGAATTGAACAGCAACACCCTAAAAATGACCCCAAGAACTCCTCCCTCTGCTTCCACTACCATTCACTCTTCTCCACCAACAGTCACCATAGAACTCCAGGGCACAATACTGCTGGATATTATGGTTGATTGAAACATATAACTTCTACCAAGTATGTATATCTGGTCAGTGGCACAACCTTTACGGTTATGCCACCTGATATGTCTCAACCATAGCGGGTCTGGACTCAGTCTGTCTCAGTGGCACCCTTAGATGGCTCTAGCCTACCAGTGAACCTGCCGGTTACGGTAGACACTGGCCCAAATATTTTTCTGATTGACTGGGCCCAAGTGCCAACCAGTGCCACTGTAGCTGAGAAGAACAGGTGGGTGATGACTTGGATAGAAGATCAGATTAAGACTATTCCCACAGTTGAGCTTCAAGTGACATGACAACCCCTTGGGGCATGCAACCTCACAGCATTGGTTTGGAGAGCAAAATCAGGCACAGAGTAGAGTCCATGTTGGGCTGAGACCTTCTCTTGGGATGTCCCTTCCAACACCACTCTGTTACCTAGCTACCTCCAACAGAATCACCTGACCGGGACGCCACCACCGCAATAGGTGTGCTACTGTCAGCACTACCTTCCACCAACCAAAGTGGTTGACGGGAGGGGCATTCTCTGTGCAACTCCAGGCCCAGTCCTCCCTCCTCACGAAACGACATCCACCAAAGGTTTCCTCCCTCACCACGAAAGGAAACCGACAAAACCAAGTACCACTGTAAGATATGTAATGTAATAGGGCACTCCACAAATTGGTCTAGTGCCCTAGCAAGCAAACAGCAGTGAGCACCATAACCAGAACAATCTTAAGGGGCTCTGACCTCCACCTGAGACAGGAATCTGTCCCACGCTACCTCAGGTACACTGAAGACTTTTGCATGCCTGGGTCCTTCGCCAGGCATGCCTAACTCCAAATCTTTGCCAGTGTTGCTTGAGAGCCCTAAGCAGTGCCACGCTCCGTCTATCTTGGACGTTGAGTCTCCACTAACCTTAACCATGGTGCCTGGCCCAGAGTTAATGCCAGTGCTGGATCCCAAACATGTCATGGATCATCCTACGGGAGATCCTCCAAACTTCGCAGAGATGATCATTACCAATTGTGATCTGTCTCCCAACGATTCTTCTTCACAATCACCTTCATCTGCCAAGGATAAACCTCTGGCAGACTTTAACGCTACACCTTCTCTGATCGACCAGGAACTGTCCTGCTTGGATTTAGAAGCTGTTTCTACTCTTACAACATGTCGTACTAGCTGAATTGGGGAGCTTCCCTGTTCTCCATAAGGCTACCTCTAATTCTGCTCATGATGGCATTTCTAACGTTTCCCCAGAGTCAGCGCCCTCATCACCTCCCAGGAATGGCATAGCCAGACCTTAGAGAAACCCAATGAGGCAGAATAATGGGTGGAAGAGACCCAGTTAACCCATAAGAGCTACAAGCTATCCTTGGCACTTGTGTCCATTGGCACAGTGCTGCTTTCCATCTTAGCAGGTAGCTGGTGTGATCTCTGCACAAGTAGACTAACATCTAACTCCTTAGGAAAACTTGTATTAGTAACCATGTTAATGAATTCATGATGAAACTGTCCAATGCTCAAGCTGGTAAACTCCTGACCACTTAGTATGATAATCTCATCAGGTTGCTCATATCCGAGAATATTGCTTGTGTTATTCTGTAAATAATTGCGCTTAGTCAAGTCAATGTCAGTAGGATACTAGACCATGTCAACAACCCACATTTTTCCATGTACCTTTTACCTAGGAATGAAGTTCCCTTGTCATCAGAGATAGCCAGAAGAAGTCTATAGATATCTTTGTATAGTGTAAGGATCTGCTGTAGTAAGTAAGTTAGTAAAGCCAGTATTCCCTCCTGGCAGTTGGGTAGGTCATTTTAGTTAGCTCCATGGCAAAAGCAAGGCTCATTCAGGGAAGGGAACTGACTATTTGAGACAAATAACTTACTTAGTACAGGTCTTCATACATAAAAGGAAGTAAATGACTTCTTAAAGGGGGCAGCTATTGCATACTTAGATATTCGTCTATCCAGCCCATTAGCCGGGAAGTCAAATTCCATGCCGGGTGGAGGAGATCCCTACTAGGGGAGGACGCATTGTAGTTGTCCTACCCCAATATCGTATGAAATTGTCGGACAAAGAGCTGTCATGGCAAAAGGACAGTTGCTGATAGGAAATGGGTAGCTTGGTTGAACCTTAGTCTCAACTATAAGGCCTATATCCCTATGACCTTTGTGCTGGCTATTATTTGCCTCTTTCAATTGTACCGCTGTCCTGTGACAGCCGTGAGAATTAAGGTGAGGACACCATGATGTGACTTGCCCCCTCCATTCCCTGACATCAAACTGCAAGGGTGCTTCACTCTTAACAGCACTAAGTCTAGAGTTTTCTGTCCTCCCCCAACTGGCCACGTGTTTGAACTTCTAAGGAAATCAGACAGAATCCACCTTCTGCTAGTGAGCTCTATACACAAATGCAATATGGTATTTTGAAGTTTTCATTACTTTATTATGAGATAATAATTAGAGCAATCCCACCATAGTGTTACCACGTCCTAACTAAATCTAATTAATAATGCCCTCCAATGTGAAAAACTAATTTTAAATGAGAAAAACAGAAAGACTTTGTCTAATTGAATGCTGACCTAGAATTCTTTGCCATCAGGAGCAGAATTAGAGGTAGCCTTAGGAGAAACAGGGAGGCTCCCTACTTTACCTGCTGCAACAAACCTCATAAGGGTAGAAACAGCTTCTAAATCCAAGCTGGATAGTTCCTGTTCGACCATACAAGGTGTAAGGTTAAGATCTGTCAGAAACCTGTTGTCTGGCTTTTCGTGTTCTGTCCCTGCCATTGTAAAACAACTGCTCAAGAAGATGCAGTTGTATCTTGCCACGAGCAAGATGATTTTACAGCCAACAGTCCATAAGGGTCATGTGTTAGGGCCCACAAGCTTTATTTGCTAACTGTATTATACATTTTTACAGCAAATTGCATATGCCTTCATTGCTGAACTGCCAGCCTGTCCATATTAGTTCTAGTTGCAAATCTACAAATAAATTCACCTAATACAACTTGCGAAATGACAACGTCTTAGTAAAGACAAAAGCGCTTGGATTTCTGACTGTCATTTTCCTGTGGCATTTGCTTATATATATATATATATATATATATATATATATATATATATATATATATATATATAGATATATATATATATATATATATATATATATATATATATATAGATATATATATATATATATATATATATATATATATATATATATATATATATATATATATATATATATATATATATATATATATGATTATATATATATATATATATATATATATATATATATATATATATATATATATATATATATATATATATATAATAATATATATATATATATATATATATATATATATATATATATATATATATATATATATAAAACGTTCTAAAATATGGTGGGTGCTAGTAACTCAAACAATAGAAGACTGTCGTAGGAGGAAGTACATCTCAGGTGGCCCTTAAAATACATTTATTGCAACATTTTAAAACACAAAGGTTTCATTTTCAAGCTGTAAAGACAGAAAACAATAAAATTAACATTAAAAACGCTAAAATACAAATACAAGACATAATACATTATAAACAACAATATAAAAATAAAAAAATAGTTGTAGCAGAACCAACCATCAAGAGAGAAAGAAAAGGCAGAGGTCAGAAGGAACAAGGCAAAAATGACCGGCAACAGCTCACGTTAGGCAAAGAGTTGTCAATTGAGGAACAAGCTGTTCAATAAACAAGGACTCCAGAATTGTCAGTAGTTTGCCACTCGGTGCCCATCCCAATATTTAAAAATCTTTGTATTGTATATTATGTTTGCATTTATAGGCATGTTGTTTGATGTTAGAAAATTCAGGTTTAACAAGTTTGTTACCAGTTCTATAGCTAACTCCCTAATGTCAATCAATTCTGACCCTTAGTAACCTCTGTGTGGATCCCACGTACGTCCCCAGATTACATGTAGGGCAATTAAGCTTATACACAACACATGAGGTTATCAAAGTGTCAAATTTATCCTCGAATTTAAACAAACTGCCTAAACTAAGTGGATTTGTTGGGATGATGTTAACTCTGATAGCTGGTATATAATCAAATATGAGTTTTCTTAGTGCATCGTAGAAATTTTTGTCATGGACTTTAGGTACATTTGCATAAAATGGAAATTTGGGCACAGTAAGTAATGAGACTTTTAGATAAAAACGTTATTAAGAAGTTTAAAAACATACCTGTGAATAACTGTAGTGAGAAAATAATTGCTTGTAAAATACTGACGTAAAAAGTTGATTTCTTCGTGAAAAAACTCCCAACTAGATGTCAATTATCAAGCACGATGAAGTAGTGTGGATAAAGAGTTTAATTTGAAACTATAAAAACAGTGATTATAAAAAATTTGGGTTTGTAACAGGAAAAACACACTTTTATGAAGAAGTAACTAGCAAACTATTACAAATGGAAATTTATCTGAAGAATAAAGGCATTAATAAGCTGATAACTCAAGCTGAGACATTACAGAAAACTGTTATTCATAATTTGTCATTTGTTGATTGTTTTAATTTTAAATATTTTCTCAATAAAAATATGGAAAGTCTTGTTCCAAATGTCCCGTTGGTTCACGAGGGGAAACTGTCTAAACTTGGTAGCAATATCCCTCTATATTCAATTCCAACAAGAAAACTGTGTTCAACTTCTCTACTTATAATCTAATCAAAAGGGAAGAATTCCTATTGTCTTTTGGTTTGGAGTTTGGTTTGCCCTGTTATAAACTCAATTGCAACCAGTTTCATAGCTTGCTTGAAACGCTTTTTTCCAGGTTGATCAATCTGAACATTAATTTTGACTCATCAGGATTACGTACTCATTTAAAGATTTTAGCACAAAATACCTTTAAAAAACTTAAAACCCATTGGACTCCTTTTTTCTCCAGAAAATACTTGTACACACTTAAGAAATTAGCCAAGAATGACACCTTAGTTATTACTCGCCCAGGTGTGACAGGGGTAACAATAAAATAAAAAAAGGTGATAGAATTATATATAAACCATCTGTTCAAGCTTATTATGATAAATATAAGGGAGGAGTGGATAGGTTTGATCAAGTGTGTGCAACTTATATTTTAGTCAGAGGAAGAAGAAATCATGCCAGGTTATACGTCATCTTGTGGATGCAAAAATAGCTTATGGTATCTAAAATCCTAATAAAAATCTAAGTCAGAGGAAATTGAGAGAACATGTAATAAATTGATTGTTGGAAGGTTATTCAAAAAGGCCACTGATTGGTAAGAGAAGAGTGGAATCACCATTATCAAGGAGATTCACAGGCAGGCGTTTCATTGCTCAATTTGTAGTCAAAAATCACACGCCTGATTGTAATGTTTGCAGTATAAGAAGTACTGACTGCTCTTGAAGAAAAAAGGGCAGTGCAAAAGAAGACAAACAACTTTGTGTATTTTGCCCTGCTTCAAAATATACCATACTGTAAGGAAGTACAAAAAGACCCGTGAATGTAAAAAAAATATGCAAAAACATAGATAGAAGTATATAAGAAAATATATTTTTTTTTATAAATAATGCTCTAAATACTTTTCAATTTCATCCTTGTCTTTATATCATCTATAACAGGTTCTCTCTGTTATTTTCATATAATAAAAATTGAACGGCATAAAATAAAAGTAATATTGCAAATTCTTTTCTACTCTTTCAGCTCTACAAAGTCTCAAAAAAGCGATACTTAAAAGGTACTTATTTCACCAGAGAAAAAATAGTTTTTTAGAGTTATTTATCAAAAAATGATTACAAATTCAATCCACATGGTTTTTCTTTAGTTTTAGCTCCCTCCACAAAATGTTGAGTTTTTTTTTTACCATTTTTATAAAAAAAATTGTATTTTTCAGGACTTTCATAACATTTTAAGAACAAAATAATGTCAGATATAGAAAATATAGGTCTTGTTCTAATAGCAAGAGGTATATGAATCCAATTGGAGCATTTGAATTTTTTTATGAAGTTTTATGCACCCAGAGGGGAAATTCCAAATGCATATTGACGCAATGTAAGGGTTAAGGGGAAAATAAAGCGGATTAAGACAATTAACTAATCCAATGTCGGCTTAGCGATGTCCCCTGGCATCACCTGAGGTCATATCTCACACTATATATTTTGCCAATGTTACTTCTGTCATTCACTACTTGAGAGGGGTTGGAGTCAGTCGACCGAAATATAGTCCTTAATTTTAAACCAGAGAGTTTTAATAGGCTTTATATAAGTATAAGTATATATATATATATTAATATATATATATATATATATATATATATATATATATATATATATATTTACATACATACGTGCAAACCCGCACTTTCACTGTGTATATGTGTTTGTACTGTTAGCGTTAGGCTTCAATAATACTGGATTGATGGTATAGATTCCAATTTCCGCAATTTCGAAAATACAAGGAGCTTTCGAAGACACGAAGTCTTCCTTATCAGGTACCGATGCAATCAGGAGATAGCAGCTAGACTGTTGTATATATATATACATATATATATATATATATATATATATATATATATACATAGATATATATATATATATATATATATATATATATAATATATATACGTATATATATATATATATATATATATATATATATATATATATATATATATATATATATATATATATATATATATATATATATAAGATATATATATATATATATATATATATATATATATATATATATATATATATTATATATATATATATATATATATATATATATATATATATATATATATATATATATATATATATATATATATATATATATATCATATTATATATATATATATACATATATATATGTGTGTGAGTGTGTGTATGTTTGAAGATTTACTGCATACTTATTTTATTTGATGTTTGAGATAGTCCTCTCTATTTGTCCAGCATCCTGCACCCATCAGTAATTGTCAAGATTACAACATATAGAAAAATATTCTCTAAATTATTTTGTCATGTTTATGCTGGTAAAACGTTACTTTTCCTGTTAGCATTACTATTTCCCCGTTTGTCCTTCCGTCACAATTTATTTTGTAGGCGTCAACGTTAAAACAGTTTAGGTGGAAGAAGTATCGAAGTAGGCCCAGGAATGAAGACTGCAGTGGCTTGGTCATGCAAACTGTAGAGAAGATCATGTGTGTTCAATAGTTAATGAGCATGGAAGTGGAGTAGAGGAGAAGAAGAGGAAGCCCATTATTTAGTAGATGGAGGGATGAAATTGCAGGATCCAGGGTTAGAAAAATGGGAGAGCTGAAGACAAAGGAGAAGAGGTCAGCGTATTAACAGATTTTTTTCTAATATTAATAGTTTAATATTGAATAAATATATACGGCTATTTACTAACTCACATGAAGGATTTGAAAGCATGGGTAAGGATAAAAGTAAAGTTTTAACTTTGAATTCTTGAATCACTTCATTAAAGTATAGCTCTTTTTTGGCTATATATAAATCCTTCATTATATTGATAGTTTGGCTTTCAACTGTTAGGAACGATAACTAACTACTTTTGGGCTTTGAAGGAATTTGTTTGTTGCTCATCCTTCGCCTTATAATTTGTGAAAAGAAATCGAAGATTTAAAGACATTTTTCAGTATTTTCAATAATTCTTTGTTTGTTAGCTATGACTTCGGATTCCTTCGTTTTATGACTTTTCCTATTTTGCCTATTTCTTTACACTCTGTTTTAGTACAACAAGTACTCTTGGTAATTTCAAAAACATCAGAAAATTACTCCGAATTTTGGTTACTTTCTTACACTATCACTGTTCTACTCTTGAGTCGTATTGAGTCTGTCATTGTTATCTCACCGCCAATTATTATTATTATATTATAACCTTATTTATGGTGTTTTCCGTTGCCTTCATATTTAAAAGGGTCACCGTTTGACAATATTTTGAGCGAACGAATGATGTTCATATCATTGACTTCATTATGTTTATTACTAAAATCTTACAGTGAGGACGAAATTGTTCTCGTTGAGACACAAGGTATGAGTAATATTCAAAGGAAACGGAGAGGGTTTCACAATTTATGCGGCACCACATATCATTTATCAAAGAGGTATTGAGGATATTCACCTGTGTGTTACTGGCCTGGGCGGGTGAGTGATGGATGGGCCATCCCATTATCTCTGGAAACAATGAGGTGCAGGTTGCGCCTGCTAGACGTCCGATGATGTTGAAATGAGTCGTTTATGGGGGCCTTTGCTCATTTTACCTTGATACCAGTTATTGCATTGTTCTTTTATGAAGAGTTTGGTTTACTGATGACAATGTTTTGCAACAGGAGTACAGAATACTACCTATTTACGAAGTTAGTGTGGAATTTTTACTAAGCTGAACTAGAGCAGAATTCATGCATAAATTTTTTAGAACTGCGATATGCTTTAAAGTAAATATGGATGACACTTTTTTTCCAACTCTCTTTCAACAGAAAATTGCATACAAATATTCAACATGTATGAATTAAAGCTAGGGATAACGGTAGTATATGATATTATTTTCATCCAAGCTCACACTCAATGGCCATTTAAATGTATGCCTTAAATTAAGTGCATAATATTTTTATTTTTATTTTACATATAGGTTTTTGTCAATATGCCCAGCGCTGGGGCAACTAAGACCATTCAGAAATATACAGTAAAAGGTTTGAAAGGTTTAACAAGAGGAAAACCTGAAAGCAGTTGCACTATGAAGCAGTTGTTAGGAGAGGGTGGACAATAAGATGGAAGAAAGAGAATATGAACGGAGGTAACAGTAAAATGAATGAAAGTAGTTGCAGCTAGGCGCCGAAGGGAGACTGCAAAGAACCTTAAGGAATGCCTAAATTGCACCGAATGAGGTGTACTGACTGCATTATCCCCCTACGGGGTGCTTAAATTTGTCGTCAAAACTGTATCCTCTGCATAACTTTTAATTAAGTATTAGGCAATTATTATTTTAGTTCTGTACATAATACCTTTTTATAGCCTGAAACAACAGGCAGCAACACATGAAAAACGTTCCATGCTCCATGCTTTTAAAATCGCCACTTTCAAAGTCCAAGATTAAATTCATCTTGAAGGGAGTCGAAGTGCCGTGAAGTTCTTGGCCTCCTGTCTGTAGTCTGTAGTGATAATTACAAGTCATATACTATAATTTTTACCATACCATCAATTTTACCATCTTGTATATTGTTTGATTCTTCCCATGTGCTATCGCAACTCTTTCTAAATGGCATTAAACACGCATTTTCAAGTATATAATTTAACAACTCGTGATGTAAATATTATTTATGCGCTAAATATCGAATTTGCGAGCAGGAATTAAGAGGCCCTAAGCACTATTACCAAGTGGGAGGAGCCAATAATGCTTAATATATTTCACGGCGTATCTCATTTGAAGAATATATTGTTTGTTGAATTAGTGTTGCATTATATTTATATATATCTGACTAAAATGTATAGGTCATGCAAGCCGTAAATTGTGAAATGGGGAAGCATTTCTTCGATATTGTGACTGGCAGTAATGGCTATGAGACCGAATGTTGCTAAAAAGCGTAGCATGACGTCATGGATCAGCTCCATGCACTTTGATTGGTCCTAATTTTCCCCATCCCCAAACTCTTCCAGACTTGGCAAATATGCAACCCGGCCACGTGATTTCATCGGTACAAGTGACTGTTCTTTCAGTAATAAGTTGGACTTTAAATATATCCCGTATAAATTTGATCCTTAAAATTTCTGTTCATAAGCTAGACCTCATAAGGCCTTCCTTTTGATAAAGTCATGCGTTTAATCGTTACCTAAGCAACGAAAGTCTAGATTTATGAATATATATATATATATATATATATATATATATATATATATATATATATATATATATATATATATATATATATATATATATATACATCATATATATATATATATATATATATATATATATATATATATATATATAATATATATATATATATACATATATATATATATATATATATATATATATATATATATATATATATATATATATATTGTTCTATACTATTATAATCATCCCCAAGTAAAAATAACAGTATACTCCTCATTTTCAATAACACAATCCCCCTTCAACAATAACTTCCACAATCTCTCAGAGAGATATCTTTCATCGCCTTTTCCTCCGAATAACTGCTGCGGGAAATTACTCTCCACAGGTATCTTGGCCGCCAACACCTGGCTGCGGCCATAATTGGCTGCATGTTAGGCAAATATTGAATTGGGCCCACCACGAGGTCAAAGCATCAAGATAACACACCTGCCCTCTGTCGGAAAGTCGCTGAATTTTGACCGAGACAATAAAAGGCCGCTGCAGAGAACGGTTCACCCTTAGATGTACCCCAGCCGCCCTTGTTAATGCACCGAACACCTGTGCATTTCCCCCTCTTGCTCCTCTCTATTGAAGCAGCCATGTGTGAAACCATATGGTCCACAATCTTCCCTCTTTCCCGTTGCCGTCATTAGAAGACGTCCATCTAGATTTACTAAAGTAATGTGTGAAAGTAATGGCTAACGTGTAGTCAGTCTTAATTATTCCTTCAACTATATTCATTTCCATTCTTTAGTGCAACTTATTGCTCCCCTTTGCCCAACATCAAGTCCAGCCATTTGTGATGGCGGAACGCATCCCACATTGTTACTTACGATGCTGTAAATATTTCCTTTGTGCTTGCTCTCAATAATAGCAGTCCTCTTGAGATATTCCAATTGTGAATAGTGCCTGCTACAGCGATTTATCGGGAAATAACATAATGTTGACTCATGCTATGCTCCCTTAATCAACCCGTAACGTATAAGCACTCATTAATTCTATATCCCTGTTAATATAATAGGAGAAGCATAGTATTTATAACTTTTTTTAGATTTCCTCGATCCCCGATCATGTCTGTAAAAACCTGTGTTGATCTTGTGATGCAATCCATTGCAGATGTGCCCTTTGTGCATCACTGTGGAAATCGGACTCTTGAAATGTGCAATCTCGGGGACCATTATTTATCTTCGTGCTCAAGTCTTAATCACGTGTCTGGTCAAGCCAGGCCACGCTTTAGTTTATCTACAATCAATCTTGCGTAATTGCCTATTAATTATTGGACCTTAAAGAGTCCCTGTCACCCTTCAAGTGTTATTTAAGTTACTACCATGATTTGTTATGTAAATATACTTCATTTTAAAATAAATGCTCAGAGTTTTCATCAATTTTCCTTTACTATAAAGTCGGCCCTCAGTCGTATTTTTTTTTTTTTCTTTTAAATACGGTCCCTGTTGAAAATCTGTATCATGGTCAGGCTAGTATTTATCCATTGCTTAAGGTTAGGACCAGAACTTTAATAGTGGCGATCTTTTAATCGCAATCGTGTGAATTGCAAATGTAAATCGTGTAAATCCATTGCATTAACGACTATCAGCAGTCAGCAATAGCTAGAGCTGGTTTCATGAGGAAAGAAAAATCTTAATTCCGAGCGCGGATGAGTCCCTATTGAGTTCACACCAGAGCTTTCCAATCTTCACAGGGGCTAAGGAGTTACTCTAGATATCCTAGCTTAGAGGTAAACTGACTGCCATTTTAGAAAAGCGATAGGAAGAATCTTAGACCTGTGCATGCATGTAAGACGGAGAGAGAGAGAGAAGTCCGCGAACAACGTTAGGTTTTTTTTTATGTTCGACTGCATGATAGCACCTTAGGCTTTTTTTTTATTCTACTACAGTATAGCTCAAGGCAAATTTAGGAAGTGATTCAAAAATTACAAGGAAATCATTGCCATGTTTCCTTCGCCACTGAAACTTGATAAATCTCGTGTCGAAAGAGATTTCCTTGGTAGCTAGGTGCGTAGGACAAGGGCTGCACGTCGCCCCCACTCTCTCTCTCTCTCTCTCTCTCTCTCTCTCTCTCTCTCATTCGCATGTTAGGCAGGCTTAAGAAGAATTTAATAACCATTGTGTAAGGATTATTCGATAACGTAAAATTGAGCGTAGTTATAATAAAAAAAAATGAATAACTAGTAACACAATCAGATAACGTATCCATTTACACTAGAAGGAAAAAATTTATTACTCCTCTCCACACTCCGTACACGAAGTGCTAATACGCGGCCACGCAACGCCATCTTGAATTGACAAGGCCTGTGCGACCTCTCAAAACACAGCGATGAGTCATCACCAGTCGTCCTATCCTGGCCACGAGTTACCATTCACTGTTCT
Source organism: Macrobrachium nipponense (assembly GCF_015104395.2). Classification (NCBI taxonomy): domain Eukaryota; kingdom Metazoa; phylum Arthropoda; class Malacostraca; order Decapoda; family Palaemonidae; genus Macrobrachium; species Macrobrachium nipponense. Next base: position 69,922,819 of record NC_061100.1, read on the forward strand.
GTGTTATTTATTACTTTTTATCTAGAGTATCTAATTGCTATGTTAGATAATTATATTTCACAGTCTTTAACAACATCATAATCCTCTAAACCTGGTTAATATGATTAAATATGCTGCATAATGGTGGAAAATCAGCGCAGAAGTTATGATGAGAAACGACAGTTATTAACTCAAATGATTATAAAATACATTATCAGTCATTGCTCATGACTTTAAATGAAAACTTAGTACTTGCAACTTTCATATTTTGTAAACTGTTCAACCATTTGTTTTTAATTTGCATTGCTGTGGGTACTTTTTCTGAGGCCATCTAATGAGACATTACTAGTTGGCAACCTCCGTTCTCCACACTGCATCCAAAATATGTAATGCTCCATTTGCCACTTTGCATAAATTACACAATTTAGAAGCAGATTCTCTCCTCAGATATGCATACAAGCATACGTCAAAGGCATTAAATCCCTCGAGTCTAGAAAGGCAAAACGTCAGCCTTTCCCTATAAATTTTCAATTAATATGTCATAGAAGCACTTTTGACAACGGGAAAAGAACACTGTTTGCTAAATTCTGAAGATGTAGCTAATTATATTAAAGTCATTTATCTCTGGTGGACCATAATGAATGTAAAGCATCCACATAAAGGTACTCGGCTTCACAATAAATATGCTACTCCACTAACATATAATGTAAATGACGAGAAGTATATTTTACTACAGAAATTCCATTTCTGGTTAGATCTCTGGAATAACATTACTAAATCTGGTGGAAAGCTGAGTAGGGAAACATTCACTGCCTTAAAACACACAACAGGTGCAATGATAGAAATAACAAAATACTGTGTAGAAAAGTTAAAAATGAAATATGTCTTACCAGGAAAATTTCAAACCCATCAACTTGAAAATAGATTTGGTAAATATCGTCGACTTGCTGGCAGCAATTACAACATTTCCTTACGACGACAAGTGTTCGAGTGTAAAAAGAAGAAGAAGAAAAAAAAAAACAGGTAAATGTCTGTTCTCAGATTATTAACTTTAAATAATAAAACCATCGAACTGAAGATCTTCGAAGAAACGAACTGGGAATGCATGAATAATCAGGAGTCCGGAAATAAAGATTTTTTTTATATTGATGTCAGTCAAAATGATATTGATAAATGTATGGATCTTTTCCCGGTTATAACATACCTTGCTTGCTATTGTGTGTATGCTGTTGTGAAAAAAAATTAAGTGTAGCTCCTGTAAAGACTTACTTACTTGCCAAGAAACAAAAGATAGCTCACCAGACAATAACAGTTATATTCAGGGTATAAGCAGAGGAAGGCTTCTTTATCCGAATGAATCTGTAGTAAACGCAATTCTGTTTAACTATATAACCATTGATAAACTGTCACAGTGTCCTGATTTTATCAAATCAATGTATGAAAGGAATTTGGCTACGGACAATTCACTCACCGTCCTTTCTGATAATGATGCCTTCTTACCTCTAAATGATTGTGATGCTGGGCACAGCATAGAAAAATTTATAAAAATGCTAATATTTGCTTCCTCCAATGCCCTACTAAACAATTATTGTAAGAAAAGTAATGAAAACATTCAAAATTGCAAAAATTTAACAAAAACGAGTAAGCTGAATACACTGAAGAAATCAGATTCTGAGGAACAATTGCTGTAAATATAGTGAATATTTATTTTGTATATAGCTCTTATACCTTTTCCTAAAGAGAGAGGCATCTTTTGTCCCCATTTTTGTGCTCTTGTCCTCCTTTCTAAGTATAAAAATGTATTATATACTCATTTCTGTGAATAAACTTTTTTGTTCTCATTACTGTTTCTGCACTGATTTCCCTTTATATTTAATCATATTAACCAGGTCCAGAGGATACTGATGATGCAAAAGACTGTAAAACATAATTAACTTACACAAAAATTATACATTCTGCAAATAACTGATAAATGCCACCAAAAACACAAAATTGTGAATGGAAACGCATGGGCAGACTCGGACGACTGGTGATGACTCATGCTTGGGTTTCTCAGGCCTTCTTAATTCAAGATGGCGTTGGGCCACGTCAGTGTGTTATTGCTGTGGTAAGAGTATTGTCCTTTAAATTTAGTAAAAGTATTAATGCAAACTTATACAATATAATAACGGATAACGGAATTCTATAAGAAGCGTTTTTCATTACAATGCTCTTTGGTGTGAGAATTTATTCTTTTTATGAATGTATATATATATATATATATATATATATATATATATATATATATATATATACTATATATATATATATATATATATATATCATATATCTATATATATATATAAATATATATATATATATATATATATATATATCTATATCTATATATAGATATATATCTATATATCTATATATATATATATATCTATCATATATATATAGATATATATTACTATATAGATATAGTATATATAGATCTATATATATATATATATCTATATATATAGTATATATATATCTATATTATATTATACTATACTATATATATATATCTAGATCTATCTATATAGATATATACTACTATATATCTATATATATCATATATCTCTATATATATAATAGTATAATTAAATTTTTGTTATCTATATATATATATATACATATACAGAATATATATATATATATATATAGATCGACTAATATATCTTATAGGATATAATATATATATATTTATATATATATTTATATATAGAATATATAGATAGATTATATATAATATATTATATATATATATATATATATATATATATATATTAGATAATAATCTACGATATATATATATATAGATATAATATATATATAAATATATTATAATTAATATATATATAATATATATATAGATAGATATATAATTATCCTATATATAATATATATATGATATATATATATACAGATATATCATATAATATATAATACAGATATTAATAGTATACATATAATATATATTTATATAGATAGATAATATAATCATTATATAATATATATAATATTATATATATAATATTATATATATATATATTATATATACATATAGATATATTTAATAATAGATATATATATATAAGTTTGTATATATTATAATATCTATATAAGTATAATATTTATAGAAAATTATATATGAGAAATATAAATATATATATATATCTATATATATATATATATCATATACAACAATATTATATATATATAGATATATAATAGATATTACTATATATATATATATATAAGGACATATGTACTACGACAATAAGAGTGAAAGTTTAAACAGTGGTAAATAAATATTCAAAATACAATGCCATGTGCTAGAGTTTCCTTAAATGTATGGTTTAAAAATTTAATATGTTACATGTTGGTTTTAGATAAAAATTACAAAATTACATACAGGAATGAAAATGAATATAGAAATCTAAATACGGGAGTACAAATATATGTATATATTTTATAGCATGCATAAAGGTACAAGAGATAATTTCTGTTTATACATAAATGTGTATGATTTAAATTTGAGTGTGTGTGTGTGTGTGTGTGTGTATGTCCAAAATGGTCTACGTTGGTTAACGGTTGCTGATTCGTGTTGGGCGGGGTCTCAGCGACCTGAGTAAGGATGTTACTTGACTTTCGCTGACGCTGGGTCTTCTCATGCCTTCCAAGGGGCGCGATGTTCTCGGTGGATTGGGGCCAGACAGCGCGCCCCAA
>NC_061100.1:69931553-69966553 GCF_015104395.2 Macrobrachium nipponense
CACACACACACCACGCACACACACGCACACCACACACACAACACAACACACACACATATATATATATATTTATATATATATATATATATATATATATATATATATATATACATCTATATCTACTGGATATTTCACATGTATTTGGTAAAAACGCCCACTTGCACGATTGTGAGGATGGGTGTATTGCGGCTCTAATAAATATATGTATCTAAAAACAACAGATTTATGTATGTACAAGAGGGACCTGACTTTTATCCAATGGGTTTAAAGGGGACATAAGGGGCCCATAGAACAGATAGTAATCAGCAATTAATTAGATCTTGAAGTAGATGAACAGGTGACTTGAGATTCCCAAACACGTGGAGCGTAGGGGGCACAAACGAGGGAAGTTTTCCCGGAGCACATGAGGCGAGAATCCAGAACCCACAACTGCTCGATTGCAAGCCTGTAACAAGAGCAATTGGATCTCGAGCAGGTTGCATAAGACATGTGGTTGAAGATTGAGGCTGGTTTGTACATATGGTACTGAATTACTAGATCTCATAAGGAATAAATCATGTTACTGATCACTTACAAAGAAAAGAAGTTATATTTCTGATTACTCACAAAGAAAAATAGTTAGGTAACTGATCATTTACTTAGCAAGCATTTACTATGAGATTCAGGGCCTCTGTAACACGGTTTTTTCGCAATAACTTTTTATCTATGCATTTGATAAATATAACGCTTATTCAGAATACATATTATATCAACACATAAATTTTGAGTGTATTATGCACTACGTAGGTTGAATAGATTTGGTACTTACATTAGTAAAAGTGACCTTTTTTGAAGACGGGCCAACTTACTCAGAGAAAAGGTTTCGAACGCACTCGTTACGTAACTTATGACAGCATTTCTTCCCTCTTTCTCGATGGATGATTGGCTATACGTAACGAAGACTAAACCTCTGGCAACAATGACATACAAATGTAAATACAAGCAAAGCAGTACACCTTTATGAACTCTGGAACCTCTCCACTGATAATTGTCATAATGAACAAACCAACAAAATATGTTAATAAATACAAAAACACTTCGATTATTAGTCTAACTCCCAAAATAAGTTTCCAAAGAAATTACAGTCTACTTTATAGGTCCCAATCAGATTGACAAGATGTAGGGAATAGTTGGTAGTTATCAAAAACATAGTAGACAAGCTTGATTTGATAACTGCTATATCCAATGTCAAGCAATTTTTTTTTTATTTATTGGCTATCTACCTATTTACTTGAAAAAAAAAAAAAAAATAGGGGGCCGTACCGTATATTGGCTTTAAACCTTCGCCAATAATTCATCATCAGAATGGTGACTTTCATGAGGCTCCACCCACTTTCGCCTCGTTATAAATTCAGGATAAAAACTGAAGGCTTACCAATGGGCAATTGTTGGATTAGAAAATTTAACTTCTGGCTATTAAAAACTCAATTTCTCGAGTAGTTTGTAAGAAGTGCTAAATGATCCTCAAGGATCCCAGCAGTTGGCCTAAACGTTTAATTCATGTATATTACTGCTATACTGTTGTGGCACTACTGCTACAGTAGTACTACTACGCTAGCACTGATACCCCACCCACATCTTTGTATCGTTCCGCCATTCATAAAGTCTTTGGGTTTCAGAGCCGATGGAATTTCTGTCTGGTGGATGGGCGGGGCAACATTTAGTCAAGAGGTGTTTTGTTTTACCTTGCTTACGTAATGGAATGTTTTTTTCGAACTCTTGGCTCGTAATCATTGGCCATGGCGTCGGCTAGATCATTTTTACTCTATAAAAATTGAAAACTATCGGGTTTATTTAGGTTATTAATAATGCTGACAAAATTTGTGTGTGGTTGTAAAATATACATATGTCAACTTTCAGCTACATCCGATGCTTTGACAAGGAGCAAAGTCCAAAAAACCGTGTTACAGAGACCCTGAATCTCATAGTAATTTACTTAACACTGGTACACTCTGTGGCTGACAGAGTACAATACAATTATAACCCCATACAAATATAGCACATTACATTATAAAGCGCCGGTGGTGAGGGATTTGTGATTCACCACAAAGAAGAACGTGCGCTAGCAGCAGCCTGTCTCTTGGGGAAGTAGCTCAGTAGTAGTGTGAAAGCGTCTAAAAGTCATTCGTCACGCATCTGTGCCTCATACTACATCGGAGAAGGTTCACCAAAATCTTGGTAGAGGGCATTGCTTGTCCCTTGGTGCCTCCCTCCATATGAGGCCATACAGCCTGGGCTCTAAATGTGGAAGCTGGGTGGACGTCCTTCCACCAACTTTCTCCTTCAGCCAGTTAATCTGCGAATACAGTCATGGCAGTGAAACAGACAAGAGACGATTAATGTTTAATTCCTCAAAGGAAGTGGTGTGTGAGACAGAGGGGTGAAAGCACCCGTATTTTCATTATAAATAAAGGTAAAACTTTACTTCCTTCTCGTTTCTGCTACTTTTACATTAATTTGAATCGGATATGGGATCAAATTTTGTTCCCTTATTGACCTCCCCATTCCATAAGACATTCTAGCCCTAGACTAGTTGGAATGACAAAAATAGCCATTGATGATGATGATAATTAACTCACTTCATTAACCCTCAAGTAATATTACACAAAAATTAAAGCAAGGTAAAATTCAAGGAAATTTTAATTTACGTAATATCAACATTTTGTTTTACTGTACTCACAGAAGCCATAAAATTGCATTGATGAAACACCAATATTAATATGGCTGAGCAAAGGTAAATAATATATTCTTTGGAAGGTTCATATTATATAATAGTCACTAAAACACAGCAATAAATAAGTAATAATATCAGGGGATAACTAGTAATCTTAACTTGTAATTATACTAAACCTTAAAATACAGGATTATCATGCTTAACTTAATTCTATCATTCATTGTAATGTTAGCTTAATACTGTATGACAAGGACATGCTATTAGTCAGCTTTTAATAGGCGATGCAGCGTGTTCGTGGGTGGTTAGTGGATCTATGAGTTCGTGCAGTAATAGCCCTATGTCATAAGAGCGATTCAATAACGAGTGTTAATTACTGAATTAGTTGATTGACAATACAGTACGCCCTATTAATCTTTCGAAATTACATAATTCACAAAAAGATAGACTCGAGGAAAAAGTTGCCCTTCGAGGTTATATTTGTTAAGATCACTAGAGGGAACTTATTCTCGGCGTGGTATGCCTGAAACTATTCTTTGTCAAGATCATTCCTAACAGTTACACGTTACCACTGACAGGGTTTTGAACTGAACTAAAAGTGCAAAATTCATATGAATTTTGAAGATTCTTTGATACCCAAAAGTGAAAGCACATAGTCAAGGACTAAGGTATATTAACATTCTACAAAATAATATCCAAATGAATGAATTGGAAATTAGCAATGCTTTAATGAAGAGATTGAATGAATATGCCAAAAGTTAATTGATAGCCGTGGTAATGGCTATACAAATTCCTTATCCCATGAGAGGGCATGGAGTACATTGAATATTGCCATCCGTGTAAGACACGGCCATTCGGAGGGCACGACATTTCTGGCAATTACTTGACGAGTGTTAGGCTGATTGTCCAGCCATGGCAATTTGCTAAAAAGGGAAAATATGTGGCACTGTGCCAAATGTGGAACACTTTTACTATAAGACTTTTGGCTTTAGAGGCATATGATTTAAACTTGTTATGCCTTTGGTGTCATTTTCACGAATGATTACCGACTCAGGCAAGTGGCACTCTGCATAGGCAGAGCATGAATTAAAGAGGGTCGCTTAAGAGGGCATAAAAAGAGGCACAAGGAAATATAATAGGTAAAGAGAGAGAGAGAGGAGTAAAAATAAAGACAATTAAAGGAGTGATAAGAAGGAAGTAATAGGGTAAGAAACGGGCATCATCTTCTGGATAGAGGGGCCATAAATCTTAGAGTGGCGACACTTTGCCAAGGCACTAGTGCAGAGAATTCATCAACTCTCTGAAGCTACTTAGAGTTTTGACGCTGTGTCCCTTTCTTCCTTAGACCTCTACAAGGTTGGTTCAATAGTATTGTACGGGGACCCAAGTTTGAGGAAGATGCATGAGCGTCAGCTGCTCTAGCTGCCACAACAACAACAGAGGGAGTAGCATTCCTTACCAGTCCTAACACGAGCTGTCTCAGTTCCTTGGGTTCTTTGGCTAAGTTTAACTCTGCAGAGTCCTTACTCAGGATTGCTCAGATGAGGACGGGGAAGAAAAGGGAGAGGTTATTGTTGGCATTTGGGAGCACTCAAAAGGTGGGGAGACTGGCTTAATCAAGGGTTGTTTCTGGTAAAGTCCTCATGGAATTTGCTTGTCCTTCCTCACCGGTGCTGAATAGAGGTCAAAACAGGAGGTGAGAGGTGGCCAGGACTGGGATCTCCCGGAGAGCAATTCGAGCCTTGCTCTGGCACTGGCACTAATGCACTACCAGGCACAGACAGGGTATCTAAAATGGTATTTGTCCATGATGGGCAGAGCATGGCACTGTCCAGGTCCCTCCAATGGCACTGGAAGTGGTTTAAAGGCAGGTTTGTGAGGACCGTTGGTGCTATTGAAGGGTTTGTGCCTTTGAATCATCCGTACTCAGTGGGGGACTTAAAATTTGTCCCATGAGGCAGTCATAACCTCCAGGAATGTAAGCCGCTACAGTCAGTGTACATATTTTAATCCCTGAGGTTTTGTGACCCACAACTGGATGGTAGGAAGTATCATCTTTAGATGGTTGAGTGTCTTGATGATGGTAAGAATAGGTTGATTTACCTGAGCTCCATATAGGATGCTACCCTCCCTTATTATAGACATCTGCATGCCAGAGTCATCAAATGCTCTAACCCAGGCACTCGGATAGCCACCTCAAAGGGTACCACAGAGATAGGACCCTTAGTTGGAGGACCTGGGGAGGATGGCCTTGTAACATTCATGGAATGGCAACAGTAGCTGGTTTATTAGGGCATTTTGCCCATGAAGAGGTTTGCCTGTACATCTTGCATGCAGCTCAATAACTGTTATTGAAGTCCCTCTTTGGCACTGCCCCCGATGAAGGAAAAGACCTATTGTTCTTGGACCTGTGTCCGGAGGATTTTTTATTTAGGGAATCTCCATATTTGTACTTGACTGGCACCTTCTGCAGAGGTTCAGCTTTTTGGTGACACTGTTTTGTTGAGTAACATGGTTTATGGTGGTGTGCACATGCTGGCTTTTTTGGAGGGTTATTTGGGTGCTTTGATGGCTGGGAGTTAGCAGTAGGAGGAGCCAAGGCACCCAAGGATCTTGGTTGCCTTGTCCACCAGATGGGGTGCAAGGTAACAAGTTGGAGTATCTTGAGGACCTCTTCTGGGGTAGAGGGTTTGAAAGTGTTAAGCCATCGGTGTAGTGCTGGAGTTTTCTTGGCCACCCACTCTAACCAAGACTGGCTGGCCTCCATCAGTAAACCTCTCTATCTCTGCCTGCATTAGTCCGGTTTGTTCTGAAAGGCTTTTACTATTGTGCTGGGATTAAGCAAGATGACCTTACCCGTTTTCCATAAGAGCATTAAAGGCAGTGGCACCAGCGCTGTCTAAGTGATGACCCAGAATCAGAGCCAGTTCATCAGAAGTAAGCTGATAGGTTTTGAGCACCTGCTTGACATGGTTGAGCCAGGCTTTAGGCACAGTTTCATCTGATTTTCTTATAAATGACTCCATGCTGTTGAGCATGGAATGCGTGGAAGTGATTGCTGGAGGGCCCGTTGGTGTGCACTTTCTACTACTTTCTCTCTCTTGGCTCTCTTGGTTTCTTCTCTCTTCTCTTAGGTGAGTACCCTGTCTCCTTCTCTACTCACTCTGCTTTAGCCTCGGTTACCCTTTTTGAACACAAAAAATGTCTGTACCTTCCATGGGAAGTTATAATGAATATTTCCCACCCCTTGTGGGCCTCTTTTCCCTATGACAGTCGTAAAAAAATACACTAATTTTACAAATTTATGTGTTCTTTCTAATATTTTCTTTATTTTATGTTGTCAAGTTCAAAGTACAGCTCAAATAATATCATAAAAGATAATAAATAAAACCAGGAAGAAATCCCTAGCATATTTATTTTAGAACATTTACGATAAATCCTTGAATGGGAATTTGTGATGACATTCCCCCTTACTTCCTTGAGCAACATTGAGGCCTACTCAGCTCACTCACACTCTTATAGGGTGATCTGAGGAGTTGCCAATAATGATGTATGATATATGGAACCAGAAACATTTTTCTTGCAAAATTTCTTCAAACTGTATGGCGCCAAATCTTCATTGTATATCTACAATACCAGTCCACTGCTCCGAAACTATATGTGATCGTATATATACGAGGAGGGACCCAAAAGTAACCGGAATTGTGTCATAGAATTTTATTCAGTTATTGTTACATGTTTACAGTCTTATCACCTTCAAAGTATTCTCCATTTGAAGCAATGCACTTATCCAGACGTGTTTTCCACTGTTGAAAGCAATTCTGGAACTCTTGTGAAGTTATGGCTTTTAATGACTCAGTCGTTTTCTTCTGAACCTCTTCAACGTCTGCAAAACGTTTTCCTTTGAGGCCTTTCTTCATTCGGGGGAACAAAAAGAAGTCACAGGGAGCAAGATCGGGTGAATAGGGAGGGTGGGTAAGTGGGGTCATGCCATTCTTGGTCAGAAACTGTCTCACACTCAAGGCGGTGTGCACTGGTGCATTGTTGTGATGAAGCCACCACCTTCCACTTTGCCACAGGTCGGGGCGTTTCCGTCTCACGGAATCTCGCAAACGCTTCAGCACTTGAGTGTGAGACAGTTTCTGACCAAGAATGGCATGACCCCACTTACCCACCCTCCCTATTCACCCGATCTTGCTCCCTGTGACTTCTTTTTGTTCCCCCGAATGAAGAAAGGCCTCAAAGGAAAACGTTTTGCAGACGTTGAAGAGGTTCAGAAGAAAACGACTGAGTCATTAAAAGCCATAACTTCACAAGAGTTCCAGAATTGCTTTCAACAGTGGAAAACACGTCTGGATAAGTGCATTGCTTCAAATGGAGAATACTTTGAAGGTGATAAGACTGTAAACATGTAACAATAACTGAATAAAATTCTATGACACAATTCCGGTTACTTTTGGGTCCCCCCTCGTACAATGCCCGAGTTGTAGGGGTAAAGTGTAAATTTTTTAATATGAGTTCCATAGCTAGGAGTTGATCTAAAAGCTTAGGGTTTTGTAATGAACTGATGAAGTGAGTCAGGGTGTCTCGTAGGACTTAGCTTGTCTAAAAAAACTCAATATGTCTGATTAAGACCTAAGATTCAGGATGACCGAATTTCATAACTTAGTCAGGCAACGATGTAGGCTGGTCCAAAAAGGCTCCAAATGCAAAAATCATGCAAGGACTAGGAATAGAAGACCCAAAGTCATGGAATTAGTGGAAATCCTTGGAAGTAGCAGGCCCTAGGTCCTGGAAATGGCAGGCACTAAGCCTTAGACTTGGCAGCCACTAAGCCTTGGAATTTGCAGGCACTGAGCCTTTGAATTGATAGGCACTAAGCCTTGGAATTTGCAGTTATTAGACCTTGGAATTGGCAGGCATGATAACTGTGGAATTTGGTAGGATCAAGAACAGTGGAATTTGGTAGGCACGGGAACAGCGGAATTTGGTGTGCAAGAGAACCATGGAATTTGGCAGGCACTAGGCTGTGGAAATTGGCAGGCACTGGTCCTTGGAATTTGGTAAGCACAAGTACCGTGGAAATTATATGCACAATTCGCAACACCAACTTAAAAGGAATTGGGGCTTAGCCAGTTGTAAGCTGAGAGTATAGTAAATACATAATGATAATGGTAAAGACTGAAGGCGCTCAGCTTTAAGCACACAGTAATAGTTGATAGATATTCTTGCAAAGAACATGGAAATACTGGATTGTGTATAATGCACATATGGAAGGCTCTGGCTACCTAATATTCTCCCACATGGGAGCGGTGGGACATAACTTCTTATGAAACATATTCACGTGAATCTGTCCTGACTGCCTAAATCTGTGCGAGTTGCATTATGGATATAGCCCTGTGCTGGTAACTGCAAGTCAGCTGTGTTTACAAACAGACAGCTGGGCAGCATATGAAATGTTTAGAAGTGCCTGTGTTCGGGTACCCTGAACTTGAATGAATGAATGGATTGGGAAAACCTGTGCAGTTTTACTAATCACACACAAAAGATGGTATTTTCACATGTGACCAACCGTGATACGGCATTTATTATTAAGTTAAGGGGAGTCATCATTGCAAGTTTTATTCCCACAATATCTACCAAGGCCAAAATAACACCATTGGACATTAAAGGAAATAATAAGAGGAACAGAATCTTCCTGTTTTCTACCTAGCACAGAGAGAGAGAGAGAGAGAGAGAGAGAGAGAGAGAGAGAGAGAGAGAGAGAGAGAGAGAGAGAGAGAGAGAGAGAGAGAGAGAGAGAGAGAGAGAGAAATCCAGCAATGCAAGAATATGGTCTCGATATGAAACTACATGATTTCTCACACGAACCTCACTAACTTTTGGCTACTTTGCGGTGAGAATATTCACGAGATAAAGTAACGAAGGAAATATGGCATTATTTCCTAAAACAACACTTTCTAGCTCACCTAATAAAAAGGCATGTGAGGTATCATGCAGTAGCTATCAAAGCTAAGTGTTTGGTTAGTTACTCTGTCTTTGCTGGTAGCCAATTCGGCATGCATGTGACCTAAGATTTTCCTATCTCTTACTGTTGTAGCATTCAGAAACTTTGTTCACCCTTAACATAAAATAACAAAAACACAGAATAAAAGTTTACTTACTGCAGAAACTGGCTTTCTCTTCGTATGCATGCAGAAGGAAACTTTGTTCTCGGTTTTATAGATTCGTCTCCACTCTTGCAACCAACTAATAGCTGATTGCAAGGAATTTGCAACAAAGCATCTACAAGATCTGGCAATAAGGTTACCACTAATACAATTGTACCTGGGAGTCACAACTATGGGGATAACAGGAAATGGTCCGACAATGGCCTGGACAAGGAGGTGTAATCATATGCAAAAATTACGGCTGATGGCTTGTTTCAGATTAGGTAATTATTATGTAAACATTAAGGTTACTTTAATTAATAATATTTACAACCACAAATCATATTAGAAAAACATTTAAAAGGCGGCATAAGGGCCCAATAAGACAGATAAAAATCAGTAATAACTTAGGATCTTGAAGTATATGAACAGGTGACCGGAAAATACTGAACACATAGAGCATATGAGGCACAAAGGGGTTGGAGAAAGTTTTCCCGGGGCACACGAAGTAAGACTCCAGAATCCACCGTACCTCAATTATAAGCCTGTAATGATAGCAATTAGGGCTTGAGCAGGTTGTTTAAGATACATGGTCGATGATAGAGGGTGGTATGTAAATATGGTACTGAATTACTCGATCCCATAAGGAATACATCATGTTACTGATTACTTACAAACAAAATAAGTTGTGTTACCGATTACTCACTGAGAAAGGAAGTTATGTTACTGATTAAAACTTAGCAAGCATTTCTGCTACCTCGCACTGGTACACACTGTGGCCAATAGCCTACAACACAATGCAGTTATAACACCATAGAAATATATCACAATACCATTTTAACAGAATATATGGAATTGCTCAGGAAGATGAAAAGGAAATTAAATAGAAGACAGAGATGGGACTGACTGCTATAACATTGCAACTTGCACATTACCTTGTACCGGAGATGGAGTTCGTCTTCCTCAAGACGCTGGTGGGGTGGGATGTCATCCGAGATTTGATTGGCCTTAGGGAGTTGCCTGCCGTGAGCGTTTGCACTGTCCCATAACAGTAACCGGGCCGATAGTCTCCTTTTACCTTAAGGAATTTTACGACGTCTTGCTGATTGTTGGCCCTAGTCACAAGCCTTGACATCTTCTTTCTGAGGTCCTTGGTAGGGTCCTTTCTTAAACGTTGGAATCTGGAAGTGTCCAGGAGGATCCTATCCATATTTTCAAAATAATAACTTTTCTTCATCACTACGTAGATCGATGATTTGTCACCTTTCCGTATGATGATGTCTAGGTTGCTATGTAGTTCTTAAGCGGTTTCCCTCATCTCCTTAGTCGTTTGATGTATAATGACTCAAGTGTCGTTAAGTATACATCAAACGACTGGTTCCTTCTCTAAATGCAAACGTGGCTGCTGCCACGTTGTATTTAGCATAACTGAGATCTGGGCCGAACTGTGTTTTCAAATCATTCCCTTCTCTACTTGTACTTAGGGTACTTGTCCTCTCATTATTTGTTTTAAATGTTTCTGTAAATTTTAATTAACATGTTTCTTAAAGTTTTAGTCTATTGTTTGTTTTAAATGTTCTCTAAGGTTTTTAATTAACTTATTATATTGATATTTTAGTCTTAATGTATTATTTTACTATTAATTTAATTGTCACAATTTATAATTACAGGCTGAAGATGTACCCTGAAGCAGTATGAAACGTTCCAAATAAAATATTCTTCACTATGTTTGGTGGATTCCTGGACCCTTTTTAATGCTCTCATCTGATTGAATATTCGCCCGCCTTCAGGATGTTTCAGCAGTTTTTCGTCATTCTGTTCCTTCTCAAACTTCGCCTCAGGAGAATACACAGTTTTGCCCATGTCATCGTTGGACGTTACCCTTTTGATGTATTACAATTATCAAGACAATATGAGAAAATTACCTTAAGAATTGAAAAGGCGAAATGTGACCTCGGCTTCCTAGAATACTGTCAGCTCAACAGAGTTTACCCAAGATTTCTCCGATTCAAACTGTACAAATCTTCATTATATAATACCACATTTTATATTAATGCCCTTGAAGACTTATTGTCGCAGGAAATAAACTCTAAAAATCGTATCATTGACAGTTTACGTATTGTCCAACAAAATGCACAAACTGCCTTGTTCTGTAAATTGACCTTTTTGGATTCCGTGTTGTACAAAAAACTTTTTTGTAAATTTATTAACGATTTTATTCAAACCACTTTTAACAGACATGTAAAGAAATTGGAAGCTTTAGGTGTTTTTATTCCAAATTTTATTAAACAGAAAACATTGTATTCATAATTTGTCTGACTGTCTTGTCTAAACGGGAGGAGTTTATTTTATCATTCGGCCTAGATTTCTGTATTCCGTCTTATATATATATATATATATATATATATATATATATATATATATATATATATTATATATATATATATATATATGTGTGTGTGTGTTGTGTGTGTGTGTGTGTGTGTGTGATATAGTATTGTATATATATATATATATATATATATATATATATATATATATATATATATATATATATATATTTATTTATATATACATCTGGAGATCAGATGTATTGATTACAATGTTTTATAATCTATTTATTTATTTATTTATTTATCTATGTATCTATTTATATATTCATTTGTTTGTAAAATCGATGTTTTCTTATAATCTTTGTGTTTTTCCTGAATGCAGACTGCCGAAAGTATTAGCGAAATAAAATAAGTTTAAATCATAAATGGCTAAAGTTAAAAAGTTCATAAATAATGAATTTAATTACGAATTCGCATAAACGTTTGGATCTGTCGGGATTGGCGGAAATCAGTTATTTATTACCATTATAACAGTAGAGTTATAAAGCAACAGTAGCTATGCAACAGTAGCTCAGGAAGGCTCCTTATATTGCAGTAATGTATATGTGTGATTTAGGTATAGAGTTGTCATGTCATTTAATCGCATATTTTCCTTTTGATTTCCATATATCTATCTCAGTTGAACATTTATTCATATGGGAAAGACTTGAGATCTTTCATTTTCCTTCATAAATGGATGTATGTTTCTACGTCACAGTGTAGATACTAAAGCATTATCTTTATTTTGAGGCATAAGTAAAGACATCTCGCATAATCTGGCAGAAAAATGATCACAGCTGCTGAAGGTAACAAGAACCGAAGCTGAAAAATAAATGGCATTCTCACATCTTCATTAGTTCCACATTCCTAAGTCTTTGGCGATCTACTGACACAGAACTATTGTACTCGATTTTCACAACGAATATTAAAATATATGACCTACATATCTCAACGAGATTAAAACGGCAATTTCATGTAACCATCTATTTCTGTTACGTCGGAATAAAGACATCGCTTTTAGTAGATTATCAATGCTTGAAAATAGACCATATTTAGGATTACTGTCAGAATGCTGGCTGTTACGTGGATTTTTTATGCTGAATGAAACAAAACAAAACTGAAAATCATTATACATTTCTTTTTCACAAGCTTTTGGATTAAGCTTCGGACTTATCTGAATTATGCAGAGGACAATCTGTTACCCGGTTAATTAATAATGAAGTGATTAATAAAACTGAATTTCCTCATTACTTCAATACATTAAAATAATTTCAAGAGCCAAGGCACTATTATGATTCTTTGATGAAAACAACTTACTGAATTCAGTGAAAACTAAAACAGAGAAGAGTGCAGAAGTTGACATGAACCAGTAAACCAAGATTATTTAGTTAAATCTCTCTCTCTCTCTCTCTCTCTCTCTCTCTCTTACGCACACACACACACACACGCGCGCGCGCGCGCCATGAGCTAAAAGGAATAACAAAATTAGTTCACCTACAATTGAGGTCTTCTTGCGTACGAAGAGAAGCTTGGATACAGGATGCCCTAATATCTTTCGTTCACCACGTAATTCCCAAGAGATATGAAATATTTCAGGTTGATGTCAGACCTACAGTGGCAGGGAAACTGAAAATAATATATGCTTTAAGGTGCCAGAACCCAATTTGATTATATCTACATGTTAGTCGACCATCAGGATGGTAAAGAAATAACTCGGTAAACCAAGAAATAGTACAGACATGACTTCTGTTTAAATATTTGAATGAGACGTAATGTCCAATTACGTGACAATGGAATTTCATATATTAATCTACATTTGGAATGAAACAGGTAAGGAATATATTTTGTTAAAGATCACTGAAAAATGTCTATGAGTAATGCAATCAATAACATTCAGAGTTTGCATGACCATGATTTCAAATATTTTCATGGAGGGGGTGGGGACGGTTCGGGTAGCATCTTTAAATTAAAATCAAAAGATTGGATTCATGGGGCCTCCTCCAAAGTGGACATATGGGATGGTTTGCAAAGTTTTAAGTCGTTTCTGGAATATTCCATAACAGCTGTTAATTCAAACACCAGCATTATAAACTTTATGTATTATTTTATTCATTTCAAAGTATTCCAATCTTTGTCATTTGGCAAGGAATTTGCTAAAGAGCAAGTTTTCCAGATGTTAAAAACTATTTATGTTGTGGACAGAATTATGCTTGAAATTCAACGCAACAAAGTAGACTAAAGGAGGGCTGACACTTGCAAGATTTTGTGGCACGCATTGGCACAAACTCGGTCGTGCCAAAGTGCAAACTAGTCGTAAGCTCGCGTGAAGTGTTCGGAAACTCGTCGTGACTACATCACATGTCGGGACGAAAGTTTTGAGATTTTAAAAATTTTGGGCACAACAAATTTTTCATGACGCAAACTGTTCGTGAACTTGTCACGAACAGTGTGGGACGATGCGGGAGGATCCACCCAGTCTGTGCCAATGCATGCCATGCCACAGCACGACCTGCCATACATTGTTCACAAACTGTTCATGACTAGTTTGCGATATGTTCACCCATTGGTGCGCGTTGTAGCATGGTCGTGCGTTCCCGCTGACACGGTCACGTGTACTTCACACCTTGATGGCCTGAGCAGTTCGCGACTAGTTCATGCACTTCACAAACAGTTTGCACATGGCACGAGCAGTTCACAATGTGTTCACAATGAGTTTGCGAGTAGGTCACGATTACTGCGCAACAGTGTCGCTCGCGTCAATGGGGGGGTTGGTTATAGATAGCTACTTCTCGTCACTCTACAACTTGTCAGCGAACAGACAACATGCCGAAGATGCAACAAATACAAGGAAGAGCAAAGCAGAGAAGGCCGCAAGCCGACATGCCAAAAAATATTGGAGCAGAGCCAGAGCCAGAGACCGCTGAGAGAGTTGAGTCCCTCCAGTCATCCATATCAAGTGTCGATGTGATCCCGGAGACACAGCAGCATCCACTCGACACCCAGAGACAGCCAACCAATGAGGAAGAGGCTACCCGGCAGCAGAAGCTGGTCCGGGTATCCAAGAAGGAAATCCCTGAGTACCGCTTGACAGATGAGTGGGAGAGGAGGTTGGCTGACCTCATCAAGGAATATCCCCAGCTGTATGACAAGAAGCATAAGGAGTGGCTCAATGTGGCGGCCAAGAACAGCATATGGAACCGAGTCGGAGAGCAGATGAATCCCCATGCCACTGGTCCCCAATGCAAGAAGTACTACGAGAAAATGTGCACCTGGGTAGGGAAGATCTTGAAGCGGGAGAAGAAGAGTGGGGCAGGCAGCCCGAGAGGAGTGCTCGTGACGACGAGATCATGGACTCCTGGAGTTTCTTGACACAGAACATCGTCTGGAGAAAGACAGTCCCCAGTGAGAGTTTGCCGTCATTGTGGCTGACTCGTCCCGAGTCAGCTACAGTGACGAGCAGCTACGATGAGGATGATGAAGTCCGGTCTACAGGGTCCCAGAGCCAGGCTTCTACTACCACAGGCAAGGGCAAGGGCAAGGGGAAACGGTCCGGACTCCCAACAACAGAGACAGCCACCACAACCTCCTTCACTTTTATTGTGATTATTATTTTTCATTTTTATTATTAATGATATTACTTTGTTATTCTCATATATATTATTTTCTTATATATATTATTACTTATATTTTGAAATGTTATTATTATTATTTTACTAATTGTATTTATTATTTTTTTTGTAATTATTTTTATTTTTTATATATATTTTTTATTTTATATTATTAATTTGATCGTATTTTTTATTATTTTTATATATATAACTATCAATTTCAGGTTTATTTTTAATACTATTATTTCATTTATACTTCATTTTTATCATTTTTATTTTTATTTTTTAATTGTAATTTTCATTAATATCATTTCATTATTTTTATCTTTTTTGGGAAGTAAACCATCTTTTAAACGTGTTAAATTAAAAAGTAATTGCTGCCTCAGCTGCAGTAATTCGATGAAGGTCTATTTTCACAATTATAATTCTCTCACTGTTGCTTAAACTGCTTAGCAACGCACAGAAGGTGGGCATGTCTAAAATAGGTAATTATGAAAGTCAATTTTAATTTTATTCAAAGATGCCAGAGGCTGTAGTTAAATATGCGTTGTACAAATCGTGGAGTTTTCAGGTTTACATCTTTATTCGAACTTTGGATTCTGACTATTCCTTGACACTACTTCAACAGGCTAGTAGAGCGCCTATGGAGGCCATTTTCACATGTAGAGTGAACATCAGTGTGTATATTTATATTTCTATATTTATAGGTATAATATGATCTAGTCAACAAAGTCTCTCTCTCTCTCTCTCTCTCTCTCTGCGCGGGATTCCACCCTCTCTCTCGTCTTCATCTCTCTCTCTCTATCTCTCTCTCTCTCGCTTCTCTCTCTTCTCTCTCTCTCTCTCTCCTGATACTTTCCAATCTTTTCCCTTCTACGCTGGTGTCACTTGGCATTGCGACATCAATGAGTGATACTTTCCTCTTAATGTTGTCAATCAACGTCACGTCTGTTCTATTGGCACACATCACCTTTTGTTAATAAATTTGTCTTTATTTTAAAACACTTGTTTTTCATTTTCACATCAAAATAAAGTTAGCCACAAATAAAAGAGAAACAAAAAAGAAAAAGAAATGAAAAATAAACGAAAACGTTTTTATTTCAATAGTGGTACTAGTATGGATGCTGCTCATGGGGCTACCTATCTTTCTTGCCAAGAGACGGCACCTGCAGGGGACATGTAGTAATGTGACGGGTAGTCTCGCTGATCCTTCGCCTCCCTCGCTGAATATTGCTGGTCGAGTCTCCATCCACCAGGGATCAGATCATGTGTGTCCGGATCTTCACGGTCCACTTCTGGAATTGCATGTGGGTATCTGATGAGGATGAGGTTGTGTAGGACACAGGTGCACATGGTGATCAGGTTGATGTTGTCGGGGTACTACTGCATTGTTGTCAAGAAGCAATGGAACCTGTGAGACAAGATTCCAAAGGCATTCTCCACGACACGATGGACACGAGACAACCTGCAGCTCTATATGCGTTCTCGTTGGACCTGTGATCGATGGGAGAATGGTTTCATCATCCAGGTTTGGAGTGTGAATGTGTCATCCTCTTCGAAGTGATAGGGCACTGGCTCATCATCATTAGGGAGCGGTTCTGATTGAGGCACTCCAGCTTTGTGGTCTTCTACAGCCTCATGCAGGGAGCAGTTACCCCATGTTCCTCCATCCGACGCACCACCCTCTGCCCCAACATCCGAATATAGAAACTTGTAGCCAGCATCTGCCACTGCCATCAGTACAATGCTGTGGAAGCCCTTGTAGTTATAGTTGTAAGAACAAGCATTGGGTGGCTTCTTCATGGGGATGCACTTGCCGTCTACAGTCCCCAAACAGTGATAGTTCCATCTGGAGCTGAACTTGGCAGCAACTTCCTTCCACATCTCTTCAGTTTTGGGGCAGCGGAGCACTTTGTCCTTGTAGAACGCGATGATGGTTTGACACACCTTGGATATAAAACTTGCAGATGGTACTTGCTTCAACCCTGAGGCTGAACTGCAGACTTGGATAGAAATTTCCAGTGGCTAGGAAGCAGAGGGTGGCAGCCAGCTTGAGTCCAACTTGAAGTGGTTCCCTCATGAAGGTGGACTGTTTCTGAAGACGAGGGGTTACCTTCTCAACCATCTCTTGGAACAGGTCAGGTGTGATTCCGAGGTAATTCTTGTAGCCCCTTTGATCTTCCTTGGGGATTTCAGTCAGTAGCCTGTCATACTGTCCGAACTTTTGTCTTCTGGCCAACCATTCCCTGACCCACACTTTCCTTGGTGTCCTTCTTTGAGGTGGGGTAACCTTTTCTTCATCTTCTGCTTCTTGCAGCCTTTCCTCTTCCCTGCAGCAATGGTGTCTCTGGCATTCAGCATGTTGTCTCTTCCACAGGCAATCCAAAAATGATGACAGGGATGGGGAAGCCCCCTTTTTATATGGCATGCCCAAATCGACATGAAGGCCTCCGAATTGCGCAAACTTATCGGGCCAATGAGGGAAGTGCGTAAACTTTGCTCGAACAGTGCATAAACTATGCGTAAATACGTTGTGCCAGTTCATGTCAATGTGGGCACTATTGGGCGCACATTGGTAACCTATGCATGAACAATGTGTGAAGTCGTCATGAACAGCGCGGGAACAGTGCAGGAGCCTCCCGGTGCATGCCATCAAAATGGCACGCATGGCCATGACACAGTTCGTGGCAGTGCATGCTACAAAATCGTGCCAGTTGCAGCCTTGCTTAACTGCTAAAACTAATATGGAGGGTTATTTCTACAAAATGTAAGTCTAAACTGAATGTACACTCACTCTATGGACGGGTATTCACGATTAGGTATACCTGTCAGTTCAACCGTGACAGTTCGACAGATGAGGGTCTACCTGAAAAGAGTAGAACTGATAGTTAGTCTGTCAGCTGAAGGTCATCGTCTTCAGTTTTTGGGTAGGTGGAGATATACAGACTAGCTATACACTTAACGATAGGAAAGGAAAAATACATGCAGAAGATTATGGACTAAATATTGACTATTAGAGATAGATGTTTATTCTCATTCAATGTTAGTGAATAAGTTCAAACTATAAATGGAGGTTTGTTTAGTTATTGATGAAATGGACCGTGAAACATGCTTTCACGAGTACATCTTTTACAAAAAGGTAGGACACTAGCCTAGGCATATACTAAATTGTCTGCATCACATGGAAAAATTTTTAATCACTTGATTTGGATTCACAATGGTCTACAAATAACGTCGCAGGTTCTAACAATGAAATTCATGAGGCCTATACTTAGTTTATTCATATTGTGGTCAAAGCTGCTGAGGACCTTCCAAGTGAAATCTATCAGCAAACTATATATATATATGTATGATATATATATATATATATATATATATATATATATATACATATACATATATATATATATATATATATATATATATATATATATATATATATATATATATATATATATATATATATATATATATATATATATACATATATATATAAGCGAATACCACAGGAAAATAATAGTCAGAAATCCAAGCGCTTTCGTCTTTACTCAGACATCGTCAAGGAGTTAATGAAGTACAATTGGAGATGAAGGTCTCAGGTACAAAACAAGATCAAGAATACCAGATGGTTAATTGTCAAAAGGGTAAAAATTAAAAGAGATAATCCAGGATTATCGGATATCACACGGTCACAAACCTAACCGAAACTACAAAGTATCTTTACAGTGCAAAACATGTAAAAACTGAATATATTAATTTTGTTTCTTATATTTATCTACAACTTTTTTCATAATGAAAGCATCAAGTTTAAATAAACCAAGACTTAAATTTAGAACATTTCTATTATTTGACTTGATGAAACAAGATTCAATGATATTCCTTTTAACTGTGTCATTACAAATGTCCATGCACACGAAAAAATCATTACAAAAAGTAGTATGTAATTTCCAACATAGAGTTTTAGTTGATAATATGTGGTTCTATAAGTCATGACAAAGAGAAACGGTAGCAAGAAAATATATCTCAGAAACGCAGCATTGATCCACAGTGAACATTTTGAAGTTTGTTGAGCAGTAGAAGAGAGGAAGTAGCTACCATAAAGTATAAACTCCCTGTGGAAGTACACCAAGAGATCCAAGAGTTTGTGATGAAAACGTATGTGAAACATAACATTATATAATATATTAAGAAAAGTCTATAGATTTGTTTTGAATAAAAAATCAAGACACATTGAATACAGATTGGATATGAAAAATTTGGATTCAGTTAAAGAGATTGCGTGAATCTAGTACTGACTGGGAAGGTTAAGTGAGAAGTTGAGATTAATGGTGAAAACGAGAAATTTGAGACTGAAGGAGAAATCCCATTTGAGGTTTATTTTGACTAATAGAATTAATAAGCATGCGTTTGGAGAGCGCTATTAATGTACACTTAGAATTAAATTTGCTGAGAGCAGCTGGAGGTTTTAATTATCAAAACAAAGCTTCTATTGCAATATGTAAACGAGATGGTGATTTATTGTTCGAGCAAAAATAGGTTAAAGGAACAAATGTTAATTGCCCTTGTATATTTATTTTTTTATGGATAGAATAACGAGAGAAATCTGAAGAAGTGTATGTATATAAGCTAATTTGTTAAAAATAATGAAAGTAACAAAAGCAAACATCTTTAGTCTGTGGGGCATTAGAAGTTCATGTAAATAGCTGTCCTACCCTGAGAAAGCATGTTCATTAGCCAAACACTATATTCCACCTATATTTCTGAAGCTTATGGTAACACTAGATACATTGCAGTCAAACCCTTCCTGTTATTACCAAAGAAATATATAAGTTCATTAAAAAAAATAAGTTGTTTCTTGAAGTTATGGAATTCTTTCACGGCAGAATCTGGAATTAACTTTTATTCTCTTATTCATAGGAATGAATAATGATCTTTAACTTATGCTTGCATTTTAGATATCTTAGATGCTTAAAGGATCACATAAATGTTAAAGAAAATATTTGTTGGGTGTGCCGTGATAAATTGCAACTTGAGAATTTGTATATAACTTTCTAAGTTTTCATTTGTGAATGGATGGTAAGAAACAGAAAATGTTACGACAACACATTTCAATTGAAGATATTAAAGATTTGCGAGCTTAATTTAGGTCCCTGTATTCCAAATACGTATTCCTTTACAATTAAACTAAAAGCATTTCTAATTCGTGTTCACTAAATGTAAATTATAACAATCGCTCTAGAAGGAACTGGTCCTCCTAGATGGCTAGAGTATATGTGAGTGTTTTTAAAAATATTCCCTAAGTGTTGTTGTAATTAAAATTCAAGATGTTTTTATGATGAATTCTGACTAGTTGGCCTAATGGTTTTACAGTCCGTGTGCACAAGGACTAAATTTATACCAGTGGCTAAATCATGGTATGCTTTTGAAAGTTTTAGATCCCTTTAGTGCATTATGCTACTTCTGTACTGAATTAACTATTAATATATACTTGAAGTTATAATAATCTTAATGTTTGAATTATTTCAAAGTTAATTAGTAACAGAGAGAAGGGTAGAAGCGAAGTGGCGGTCTGTGAAGGATGTTTATGAAAAATGTGCTTGGCTAACGACGACGTCTGCATCAAAAGGTGACGGTGCCTGACTTCTGTCAGTTTGCAACTTAACGGCATAATATATTTTTTTTCAAGGGTGTTGATATTTTCTGTGTTATGTACTGATATCCAACATAAGATTTATCTGTGTGTAAAACTGGGCTTTTGTCATCTCTTTCATTTTGCCTCATGTTCGAGGCTGAAGAAGTGTTTGCGTGTAAATGTGTCTCACACCGAGTCGGATGTGGTGGATGCTGATGACTTCTCAATTGCCTATCGCACTTTAGCCCAGAGAGAGAGAGAGAGAGAGAGAGAGAGAGAGAGAGAGAGAGAGAGAGAGAGAGAGAGAGAGCTCGGGATCTATCGTAATAGCTTGGAAAATATTGGAATTATCAAAGCCATGATTTTCATTTAAATCAACATATCTTGTCCTGACCAAGCATAAGGATTAAGTTCCTTATACATTTGCAAATGTGAATGGTTTTGAGAAGCCTCAGTTAAGAAAATAAAATCGTCTTATGTTCTCCGTAAGCCTATTCATCAACGGGTTATCAACATGATACGAAATGTACATCCCCACTTTTGAAGTGGGCTTATACTCAGTTGAGGGCTACTAGGTTGCTAAATAAGTCTCTGCTTTTGAAGTCTTACTGTGCATTCTGTCTACTAGCCAGCTGCAATATGTTTATGATCAGTAATTAAATTAAATATTTTATGTCATATATATATATATATATATATATATATATATATATATATATATATATATATATAATAATATAATATATATACTATATAGATATATATATATATATATATATATATATATAATATATATATATATATATATTATATATATATATATAATCTATATATATATATATATATATATATAATATATACAGAGAGAGGAGAGAGAGAGAGAGAGATGACGAGAGAGAGAGAGAGAGAGAGAGAGAGAGAGAGACGAGAGAGAGAGATGATGCGAGAGAGAGAGAGAGAGAAGGAATTTCCTCATGCCTCACATAAGAATCTTCGCCTCCTTTGCATTTGCTTGATTAGGTCCCTCCAATTTTGTTAAAAAATAATATTTGTGTGACTGGTTGTTCATTACCATCAGCCTAATATGTGATAGAACTGCTCTAGTACCTACCTGGAATGGACGAAAATCAAAGTCTGAAATACCAAAAAAAAAAGTCTTCTTGGATGATAAGGCATTTGGGTTACTTGTACAGTGTGCTTGAAAATATTCATCAATTTTGAGCTTTTCAAATGCTTTTTTCGATGTAGCTTAAAAGATCGGTGTAGTTTCAAAGTATTATTGGGATAAGTGATGGGATGCAAGGGTGCTGTCAATCGACTTTAATGTTCTTATGATACCAGTACATAACTTTTCATGAACTTTCATTACTTGGATCTCAAGTGTAGTACTGTGAATATTACCTTTTGTATGGCATTTTTAAAAATAATGTTTCAAACTCTATGGGAGCCTGTGGGTTCATGATAAAGTATAATGGGTAATAAGATTTTTGAAGCCAGTGCATACGATTTCTTCAAAAGAAAGTATGCCTTAAAAAGCATATATATATATATATATATATATATATATATATATATATATATATACATATATATATATGTATATATATATATATATATATATATATATATATATATATATATCATATATATATATATATATATATATATATATATATATATATATATATAATATATAATATTATATATATATAAAATAAAACGCGTGGAGACATTTCTCCCGTTTCCGTGTATAATCATAAAAGTATTCTTTCAATTTCAATCCAAGATATTTTCACTATCCTAAGCTAAACTATGTTTGTTTATGACCTTGCTCAAGAGGGCCTGTGAATTATTCTCTTGGTTTTAATTACATATGATTTTTTATTTATATTACATTAGGTATTTAGGTGGTCTAACTTGTATGCTATGGGATATACTCTTCCAAAATTTTGCCATATGGTTTTATGACAAAGTAAGCCTGAATTTTGCTACTCCCTCAGATAATAGTGTTCTACTTCCTGCTAATCCCGATTGCACAAGAAATTCTTTTTATTCTCTTTAATAAAGATTATGATGATTCTCTTATAACTTCTGTACATAGATTTAATATAAAAAAGAAATTATAATGCTTTCTCAATTATATGGTCAGGATACTTTAAAGACGAAAGTTGCTTACGAATTAATTCAAATTCTTTTTGCAGGAAATCTGGGGAACAAATTCGTAAGGCTCTTAAGAACAGGTTGCTGGCTACACCTATCTTGATAGCAATGTCGTGATAGCTAAAGTAGTGAATGTATGAAAGTGAGAACGTTGGTTTTCTGTATATGATAAATTTGTATTTTGTCGTGTCTCTTATTATTAAAACATCAAGAAAAAGAATTTTGTTGCCTGTTTCCCATTCAACTTAAAATTTGATGCTTGGCAATCATTCTATAAAGAAAAAAAATCGGATGTAGTATGGGGAGTCCTTTAAGTCCTATTTTAGCCAATCTGTACATGGAATACTTTGAAACTACAGTAATAAATGCAATAAAACCCAAAAACATGCTGTGGATGAGATATGTAGATGATACTCTTACATTTTGGGATAATAAGTGGGGCAATTTTAATGAATTCCTTTCAAAATTAAACGCATTAGTGCCCAGCATCAAATTTAAACTTGAATGGGAAACAGACCACAAAATTCCTTTTCTTGATGTTTTAATAATTAGAGACACTGTCACAAACCATGAGGGAGAGGTCTGCTTCAGGTTCGATATTATGAGAAACAAAAAAGAATTCAACACCAACAGTTGAAACTGGGGATACGGATATAGAAAGAAACACTAACACAACAAAGGTTTATTTACAAACTTACTAACAAAGATAAATGCAGAATAGTGTCTCCTATTTACATAAAAAAGGCAGAATATTACAATGCGTGAACTGGGGAAGAAGTGAGGTAATTCAAATACTTGCTGGCCAGTTTTGCGACTCGAAGCGTTGGCTTCACAAAAGGAGAACTATACTTCTGACGTCTTCTTGACACTGTATTACAGAAAACAATGTCTATTCTTGATACTTGAAGGGCAGGAACTCCTCAAAACCTCTTGTGAAACGTTTCTTCTATGAAGTCTTACTCTACGTCGAAATGCCTCGGTCGTCCACACCTGACGACGACTTGACCAGAATGCGACCAAACTCTCTCGAGCGACTTTTCATATCTGATCCTTCGTCCTTCTTCTCTTATCTCCCTCTGATGATCTCTGCTGCTGATCTCTCACTGATAATCTGATCTGTGGCTCTTACTGATGATCTCTGCTGCTTATCTCTCCTGATAATCTGATCTGTGGCTCTTATTGATGATCTCTGCCTTCTACTTCGACAGTCTTATTTATAAGGCAACCTGGGGGCGGGGCCAACGGCGAACGTCACAGACTCCCGAGACGACGGGAATGATTTAGAAGAATCTTGAAGGTGTATTGCATCAGAAATTGCGGTTTTTCTCACGACACGTCAGCGTCAGTCAAGTTCCATAACACTCCTGCCGATTCTAGAACCATCATGACAACAGGCACCTCCAACATGCGCGAATGCCTGTGTACTGCAGAACTTCTTGAAGATGCGTTTTCCTTTCCTTTGTCTTTCTTTGCTATATAGTAATTACTGTGACACGTCCCCCCAAAAAAGAGAAAAAAATTAAATCAACTGTTTTTATTTTTTTTCTAAAGAGAAACAAGAATTAAACAGCAAGGGAACAATAGTGCATAAAGCTTTAATCCAGTCAAACACGCACACTTCTCCACTCACACACTCACTTGTGCAAAAACAGAAAACAGTCACTAGGTTACTCATTCTGAGACATCTCTAGAGAGCTACCTGCTATAACATCATCTTTCTCTCTTACTTTTTCCGTTTTCTGAACTCTGCTTAAAACTTTGAAATATTAAGACACCTCTTGCATCTTTCTAAAAACTAATTTCTCTCAGTAACACCAATACACGGTTTATATTCAAGTTTACATTCATTGCCTTTGCTCTACTCTTACACACATTAATTCCATAATGGGCATTTCCCCTCTCCTGTAACACTGAAAAAGGACCTTCGAACTTATAAGGTAAAGAGGGACCTTCTTTTTGGACTAGTACTAAAACTTTATCTCTTACACACAAACTTCTCTCTTTTGCTCTAAGATCATGTTTCCCTTTAGTTTCCCCTTGACTTCTTTTCTCCTTCGCTAGTTGCCAAACATCTCTTAAATTGTTTTTATAATACTCTAGATTAGTTGTGAAATCTTCTCTACCCTTACTTACAGACAAAGGTCCGACCCTATTGATAAATACATTCTCAAAAGGTTCGCCTACCGAAGGAATATTACACAACGGAGCTCTAAGAGTTACTTGATTCAGTTTCCCGACAATTTGGCATTCATGACAGCTTAAAACGTACCTCTTTGCGTCACTTTTCATTTTAGGCCAAAAGTACGCCCTACTAATAGACCTGAAAGTTTTATTTACTCCTAAATGTCCTTGCTCATCATGTGCTAACTTCAAAACTAGTTCACAAAGCTTCCTAGGAACCACTAATTGTTCAGTGATTTCCCCTTTACTACCTGACTTCGGACGAACATAACGACACAAAACTTCGTCCTTTTAACAAAAAGTTTCCTTACACACATCATCGAGATCATCATCCAGCTCACACTAAAAAATTTGGGTTAGTGTCTCATCTTCTCTCTGAAACTTGACTAGCACATCCATGCCTAATTCATCACCGTAACTAGTGCTAGATACCGGTACATTTACTACGTTACCCTCCACAGCTACACCTTCCGTTTGGCTATCACTGTCAACAATAGAGTCAGGTTTCTCAGCCACACTCATGCCAAGATCAACCTCGCTACCTCTATCACACTCGTTCGAATCCACGAACTTGCTCTCATTCGAATCCATGAACTTACTCTCATTCGAATCCACGAACAAATTATAACCGTAGTCTATGTCTGTATCTAAACGCGACCTAGTTACTACCATTTCAGGCACTGGAATACCCTTCACAACAGGATTAACATTCTTGGATAAAGCTAAGTCATTACCGACAATAATGTCAACGCCATTAACGGACAAACTGTCAACAACTGCAAGTTTCAATTCGCCTGACACTACCTGACTTTCTAAATTCAACTTTAACAAAGGACAAAGAACACAAGTGTTAGGAAATCCACCTAACATGACTTTTTCTTCCATGTTGATTTCTGCCCTGTTCGGCACACTCTCTCTCCTAATCAGTGAGTGAGCAGCTTCTGTGTCTCGAAGCAAGACCACTTCTCTCGAAAATACTCCTCCAAGAGAGGAAACTATGCCTTCTGACAGAAATTAACAAAAATTTTCCTAGTTTCTCTCATCACATCATTCCTACTTGACGAAAGGTTAACTAGCGATGCTGGTTTCTTACCATCCTTCCTTTCTACTGCACATTTTCTCGATAAATGCCCTATCCCATTACATCGGAAACAAGTTAATTCTGAGCCACTAGATGCCACTTTACTCTTACAAACCTTAGACGTATGACCAGGTTTTCCGCATGTATAACAGGAATACTTACTTTTACTAGCATTGCTATTACTAGAACTGAAACCTTTACTGTTTTGTACTCTACCAGACGGAGGATCATTACGTTTCTTACTAACACTCAAATTATGAGTTAGACTATATTCGTCAGCTAGCCTAGTTGCTCCTGCAAAAGATACTTCTCGCCTATCCTCTATATAAAGTTTTATCTCAGGGGATACGTTATCTTTGAAGTTTTCTAACAACTCTAAGTTCTTCAAATCCTCAAATTTAGAGGAAGTTAACCAATAAAAAAACAGCCTTTCTAACTTCTTACCATATTCTATATACGTAATATTTTCATCCTTTCTCAAATTTCTAAATTTCTTACGGTACACCTCCCGTACTAGCCTATACGTGCTAAGAACAGTTTCTTTCACAATATCATAATTATCATATTCCTCCTTAAACATGCAACTATTCACAGTAAGTGCCCTACCACTCAAAACTGACTGTAAATATAAAGTCCACGTTTCTTTAGGAGAATCTACTCGTTCTATTAACTTCTCAAAACACATGAAATATTTTGTTACATCTTCCTCATCAGACTTTGGTACTAATTTCAGCACTGCACTCATACCTAACCTATCAGTTTCGTTTTCGTTCTGGCCTGACTGACTGTTAAGAGTGCTTTGTCTTAACCGAGCGATTTCCACCTCATTCGTACGTTCTTTCTCTCTTTCTTCCTGCTCATGCATACGTTCTTTCTCTCTTTCTTGTTGCTGCATTTCTCTCTCAGCTGCTCTTTCCTCTCTCTCAGCTGCTCTTTCATCTCTCTCATATTTTCTCTTTCTTTCCTTTAACATACTCAAGGAGATTATTTCCCCTCTAGACCTAGTAGCTTACACGACTCAATAAACTCTTTCACCATCTCACTCATTCTGGTTCTTCCTCTATTCTCCCTGTTTCAATCTATTATGGTGCTGAAATATCCTGGCAAGGTCACCACATAATGTAGCAAACCCCGAGGGTGAGGTCCGCTTCAGGTTCGATATTATGAGAAACAAAAAAGAATTCAACACCAACAGTTGAAACTGGGGATGCGGATATAGAAAGAAACACTAACACAACAAAGGTTTATTTACAAACTTACTAACAAAGATAAATGCAGAATGGTGTCTCCTATTTACATAAAAAAGGCAAAATATTACAATGCGTGAACTGGGGAAGAAGTGAGGTAATTCAAATACTTGCTGGCCAGTTTTGCGACTCGTAACGATGGCTTCACAAAAGGAGAACTATACTTCTGACGTCTTCTTGACACTGTATTGCAGAAAACAATGTCTATTCTTGATACTTGAAGGGCAGGAACTCCTCAAAACCTCTTATAAAACGTTTCTTCTGTGAAGTCTTGCTCTACGTCGAAATGCCTCGGTCGTCCACTCCTGACGACAACTTGACCAGAATGCGACCAAACTCTCTCGAGCGCCCTTTCCTCTCTGATCCTTCGTCCTTCTTCTCTTATCTCTCTCTGATAATCTCTGCTGCTGATCTCTCACTGATAATCTGATCTGTGGCTCTTACTGATGATCTCTGCTGCTGATCTCTCAATGATAATCTGATCTGTGGCTCTTACTGATGATCTCTGCCTTCTCCTACTTCTTCAGTCGTATTTATAAGGCAACCTGGGGGCGGGGCCTACGGCAAACATCACAGACTCCTGAGACGACGGAACGATCATAACACTCCTGCCGGTTCTAGAACCATCATGAGAACAGGCACCTCCAACAACATGCAAGCATGCCTACGTGCTGCAGAACTTCTTGAAGATGCGTTTTCCTTTCCTTTATCTTTCTTTGCTATAAAGCAATTACCATGACAGACACAACAGAATACAAATTTACCATATACAGAAAACCAACGTTCTCCCTTTCATACATTCACTACTTTAGCTATCACGACATTGCTATCAAGATAGGTCTAGCCAGCAACCTGTTCTTAAGAGCCTTATGAATTTGTTCCCCAGATTTCCTGGAAAAAGAATTTGAACTAATTCGTAAGCAACTTTCGTCTTTAAAGTATCCTGACCATATAATTGAGAAAGCAATTCACAAAGCAAACGTAATTTTCTACCTACCCCCTTAAGACAAGACCATAGAGACACCCAACAATAAAATAACAATTCCACAGCTGGACGACATTAAGACGGTGACTCAGACCCTCGGAAAATCTAACCCTTTTGCATTTACTTACCAAACACCTTAGCCAAATCCCTGATTAACATCCAACAAAAGACATTCCCCAAGGACTCCGGGGTTTACGAAATCTCATACCAGGACTGTGACCAATTTTACATCGGATTTACAGAGAATAATACAACACAAACGATCAGTTAGATATTGACATCAGCACTAAGCTATTTTCAACCATATAAATGAACATAACCATAGAATAAACTGGAATTTGTTGCATATAATTTATAGAAGCAACTGCCGGTACAAGAGTCAAATGATGGAAACGGCCTTTATAAAAGAGAGGCAGGTAATGAACATCTCAATAGGAGCATGGGATTCAGATGTGATTGACAAGATTTTCATTCAACCAACGCTAAAGAAGATTAAAGGAAGATTATCAGCGGGGGTGACCTAAATTGGGTTACCTGTGGAAGAATCTCTTGGTATACATACAACCTTTTCTGTAAACTTTTCTCATTCATATACCTGAAGAGGGAGACAGCAGTCTCTGAAATATAGTACTTTTCTCTGTATACTTTGGTGTTTTTATGGGCTCCTTTTATTAGATGGAATTCTGTTGTGTTATATATATATATATATATATATATATATAATATATATATATATATATATATATATATATATATATATGTATATATATATATATATATATATATATATATATATATATATACACATATCTATAGATATAATATATATATAGATATATATATATATATATATATATACATATATATATATATATATATATATATATATATATATATATAGATAGTAGTATATGGTATATATATAGATATATATATATATATATCTATATATATATATATATATATATATATATATATATATATATTATATTATATATATATATATAATATATATATATATATATATATATACATATATATGTGTGTGTGTGTGCATGTATGTTTGAATTTATATATTATATACCTTTCTTTACTTGTACTTGCACAATAGATTAAAATGTTATTGCTCTTTCTCTTTTTGGTGGTAAACTAAAGCAGTATACATCCTGAATTTTTCCTCAAACTTTTCCTGCTGTAACCCAAGTAAGACCAAATCATCTGATGTGGAATTTGTCTGATATAGGTAAAATGTAAAAGGTAAATATTTGTTGGTTATATTACAATGCTGAATGTGAGTTTCTTTCATGCTGCTTGAGTTGCTCGTGCTGCACATGCTGCTCGTGCTGATTATGTTGCTCGCGCTTCTCATACGCCATGCTCTGGATGCCAGCTGCTCTGCTGCTCATAATGAATGATCGAAATTCCTACTCCCTGTCTAATGCTTAGTGATGTTTGGTTAGTGCTTCTTCTGTCCACGAGTTTATTCCCTTCCATTGCCGATATGATGTTTGTCACATAGGCAATTTCTTATCTGTAAAGTATTGTTAGTTAATCTCTTTCGCCATTCAGCCGTAGGAAATTGTATAAATTCTGATAATATTAATTTTGAGTAGAGTAAGATGACTTTCCTACACTAAGGTTTACTTTGAGAGTAGATTTTAACACCTCTTTATATGCTCTTCCTATATGCATTGGATCATCTCCAAACATATTTTAAAACCTCCATTCGTAACCTAATCACCAATCTTACAATTTTACACCTACATCCACTGTTTTTTTTCTGACTCTCGTCTATTTCAACCCATGATGGTATCATTTAGACATGGAGACTTAACACAAATATATTCTGTATTCCTAACTTTTATTACTTTTGCCAATTAACTTACACACACACTTTTTTTAGACTTCCCTCGCATTAATCAAACCATTAATAATTAAATATACGAGGGGAATTAACACACTCATTTTTTTAACCTAGTTTTACCCGAACCATATAACACCATCTCTTTTACATAGTTTTATTTTCATAGTTAAAAACTCCAGCCGCTCCAAGAAAATTTCATTCAAAGTTTACATTAGTAACGCTCTCCAAACAGAGGATTATTATTTCTGTTAGTCAAAATAAACCTAAAATTTTCACTTAACCTTCCCAGTCAATACTAGATTCACACAATCTCTTCGACTGAATCCATATTCCTTATATCCAATCCGTGTTCCATGTGTCTTGATTTTTAATTCAAAACTAGTCTATACACTTCACTTTATATATTATATACTGTTATGTTTAATATATGTCTTCAACACAAACTGTAGCATCTCCTGTTGTACCTATACACCAAGTTACTTCTACAGGCAGTTTACACTTTATGGTAGCTATTTCCATTCTTCTACAATTCAACAAAACTTTTACTGTGGCACAATGCTATATTTGTTAGATGAATTTTCTTATTGTTGTTTCCACTTGTCAGGACTTATAGAACCACGTATATTCTCTTTAAAGAACGCTTTCTTATTCACCCTTTAATTTGCATCATTTACTTTTTCTTAATCTTTCACTTTCTTCTTAACTTTCGTGTCCATTCTCTTGTATTTTTTTTTCTTATTTTATGGAACAGCACCTTATGCTTATTTTTTAGCTTCTCTCTCTCTCTCTCTCTCTCTCTCTCTCTCTCTCTCTCTCTCTCTCATCCCTCTCTCTCTCTCGTCCTCTTCTCTCTCTCTCTCTCTCTCTCTCTCTCTCTCTCTTTAAATCTTCAGCTGAATATCCTAATGGACAGACTATAAGTGCAACAGGGTTCCAAAGGGAAGTCAGGCTGCAGAGAGAGAGAGAGAGAGAGAGAGAGAGAGAGAGAGAGAGAGAGACAGGTTATAGGAAAAGGTGATGAAGTAAATAAATGTAAAAGAATATGAAAGAAAATTCATTCAATAAAGAGTAGGAATGAACTTGCTTCTCACTTAAATATTTAAAGATCAAAGGATTCCACTACAGTACTATGCAAACTACACTACATTTCAATAGTAGCCAAGATCTAACTCATGTCAAAGAGAGCATCTTATCTCTCACATCCCACCATTGAGTGTTTTTTATTTCAAAAACCTTCTATACCTGCGACAACGTTCATACTACCTGATTTCCACATGGGTATTGTATACCCCATAGATACTACTTCCTCTCCAGTCTAAGCAATATGTTTGGAGTATGGTCTTACTGACTGTTACTAAACTCACGTGTCCTGTTGACAGTTATAGCTACATATTTACTCATTTTCTTCAGACTAAAACTTCTTTCTATTGTAACAGCTTTTACATCAGCTAATGATTAGATATTCCTCAAGCTTCCCTTCTTTTCTCAATGACACCCATGAACTTCTTTTCTCATTTACTTTCCGCAATCATAGTGTTGAGGACGCTCTTTTTCTTACTCATTTCTCTTTCAGTCACACACATATATATATTATGTATATATATATATATATATAGATTATATAATTATAATATATATATATATATATATATATATTATATACATACTATATATATATATATATATATATCATATATATATAAATATTATATATATATATATATATATATATATATGTATATGTATATGTGTGTGCATACATATATCTATTTGCTGCTCATGAAATTCAATTAAACATTCTATTGTCACATAACAATTAGATTAAGACACTTATGATAAGGTAAAGATTACATGAAGACACTTCCTATTATGAAACCCTCCCATAGGCCTACGCTATCCAAAGTCCTTGCTCTTCTTACAATTCAAATGTCATGGTTGTACATCTCCTGCTAACATACCACCAATCGATATTAAAAAGAGGTCAAGTATAAGTGTTACTGTATTTAGTAAGACTATAATATATATATATATATATATATATATATATATATATATATATATATATATATATATATATATTATAGTCTTACCAAACACAGTAATAGTAGCATGCCTATCGGTAAACCTACTTATGTGCATCAGGTAATGACCGCTGATCATTATTGATTGGTGGCATGGCAATGCCATTGTGGGAAGGGCCAAAGCCTTTGGATAGGGATGGCCTATTAGAGAGTTGCATTATAGTAAGTTTCTTCATGTAATCTTAGCTTTTTTATTGAAGTATGGTGTCATAAGCTTCATAGTCGAATTGTTTGTCAACTTGACTACAGAATGTTTAGTTGGATTTCATTCAGCATATTAATAGGAACTTTACTTAAAAATTCACAAAGCTTTGAAAAATTAATATTTTTATGAAGCACGTAAATAGTTATAATGGTAAGATTCATTATAGATGAAATTAATGGTTAAAAAATATATTGTTAGATGTTATTTCATATTATACGGCAATGCCCTATTATATAACTTCCGGAAACCTCGCCAGCTAATAGTTCTACGACATCTAAAATACGAAAATTCCACATGTCAATTGATTCAAGTTAGGATATTTTCTAGAATAAAGTGTAAAACGCATAGGATAGATATAAAGTTTATTCTTAGACTCTGAACACAAGGAAAAAATGCAATTACTTTTTTTTATCTTTCGTGAACTTTTGTATCGCATTATGGAAATTAATAAAACTACTCGAAAAAACCATTGAGCCATCGAAGTAATTAAAGTACACTCTCTATAAATCAGTGGATATATTATTCGTCGATCTTTCAGTTAGTACATTTTTTTATTTATTTCTCAATTTAATGTCACTGCGGTTGAAACTTAAATTCTTCCCTGTAGGACCAAAAGTGGTGTTTGTATGACCCTAAAGCCCGGGAGCGTCAGAGGGAATGTGTTAGGAGAGGAGGGTGGACGTTGAGGAAAACCATTCCTGGTTTTAACATCATGACTATTTACGGGCTCATGCATTTATTGCCAACGTCATACAACCGTGTTTTCCCCCACCGCTGATTGATATATATATATATATATATATATATATATATATATATATATATATATATATATATATATATATATATATATATATATATATATATATATATATATTAACTTACACCTTAAGTGAACTATAATTGGCGAGTGCTTTTGTCCCCCTATTATCTCGAACCTAGGATTTTGGCTCAAATACCACAAAACCCTATCGATATCCACCTATTTCTCTTCATGACCAAGTTGTCAAAGTCGACTGTTCATCGTCGTTTCTTAGCCGAAGTTCCAGGTTTGAGTTCTAACAGCGAAAAAAGGATTTATCTATCACAATTACCATTTAATATAATTTATTCCTAAGACACAATGAATATATATATATATATATATATATATATATATATATATATATATATATATATATATATATATATATATATTCATTCAAAGGTAATTGTAATAAATCATTGTTTTTTTTCCAGCTAGTATCAAAACCTGGAACTTTGGATAAGAGACGACGATATACAGTCGACTTGGACCACTTGGCCATGAAGAGATGTAGGTAGATATCGACTCTACTTATTATAATGATGGGAAATTCAGGTTTTAAACTCAAACTCCATATCAAGAAATCACCACCATGATAGGTGTTTGATTTGTTCGTTTGTAACGCATGAGTGAATATTAAAAAAGCTGTCAAAATTATAGCTAGTACAGAAAGATTTATGAAATTTAATTCCCTTAAATTTAGTGTTAGTTATTTCCATGATATAGTGGATTAGATATTAAATGATATTTGCAGCTTGATATCTGTAAGTAAAACAAAGTAGCCAAGGATTGCAAATTTCCATTCAGCTATCATGGATGAGATGGACTGCTAATTCATTCTCTGAAATAAATACAGCAGAGTGGTTAG
Source organism: Macrobrachium nipponense (assembly GCF_015104395.2). Lineage (NCBI taxonomy): Eukaryota > Metazoa > Arthropoda > Malacostraca > Decapoda > Palaemonidae > Macrobrachium > Macrobrachium nipponense. The sequence continues at coordinate 69,965,502 of NC_061100.1, forward strand.
AGTCACAGGCTTATGTCGTATTTGAATCAAAATCCTGGGTTCAATATAACCGGGTGACAAAAGCACTTTCCAATTATAGTTCACTTAAGGTGTAAGTTATTCTTTAGGCTAAGTGAATTCCATGTCAAATAATATGATTCGCACAAAATTTGTGGATATAAAAATAAGATTTGTGTGTACACTTCATAAAACTTTGTCGATATATATATATATATATATATATATATATATATATATATATATATATATATATATATATATATATATATATATATATATGTGTGTGTGTGTGTGTGTGTGTGTGTATATATATATATATATGAATATTGAAAAGCATTACAATACGTTGCAGGTTATTTTAATGCCCCAAAAACCATCTGACAATTGGTTCATTTGCTGACGGTTAGGGCTAATTCTCATAAAGGTGTCAGTTATCAAAAGGATTACAGGCTGTACAATCCCGATTTTTTTACATCAGAAACCATTCTCTTATTTGTAACACCAAAATTAATTAAATAATATGACTTTGGATCAAGCTAGCCAGTTCTTACGAACTGCCTATTCTCGAATCTCCCTTTATTAAGCGGTTAGCGCCCAAACTGAACACGCACACTTCTTCTGTTCAACTGAACTTGGCTTAAATGATTTTTGTTTTATTTGCTTTTTACCCACCGTAATGTATTCACTCAGTCTTCAACTTTCCATGACAGGTGTTTTTCAACTCTATTGTTTTTGTAAATACTTCTTAAGTTTTAACTTAAATTTTAATTTTAGTTATTTTAAGAAGTTTTTTTGACGTGTTTTAATTTGTTTTGTAAGTCTTTCGTAGCCCTGAGGATGTAACATGATGTTACGAAAAACACGTTCGCTAATGTACGTTATGTTACTTGATAACTGGCGGTCCACTTGTCCACCTATCTTCGATGTATACCACGGCCTTCTGCCAACCTACTCCGTGGTATATATATATATATATATATATATATATATATATTATTATATATTATATATATATATATATATATATATATATATACATATATATATATATA
>NC_061100.1:69971553-69976553 GCF_015104395.2 Macrobrachium nipponense
GGTAAGAAAAATTTGATTTTAGTTAGTGACCATAAACATATTCCAGCTAGTAGATAGAATCCACATTAAGACTTCAAAAGCAGAAACTTATTTAGCAGCCTGCAAGCCTTCAACTGAGTACAAGCCCACATCCAAAGTAGGCATGTATATTTTGTATCATGTTGATAAGTAGTTGATGAATTGGCATACGGAGAACGTAAGCATATAATTTTCTTTGACTGAGGCTTCTCAAAATCCATTCACATATGTAGATTTATAAGGAACTTACATTCTTCTGTTTAGTCAGGACTAGCTTGGTTGATTTAAATGAAAATCATGGCTTAGATAATTGCTATAATTTCCAAGCTAATGCAGTAAATCAAGAGTGGACCACCACCCCACCTGCCTCTCTCTCTCTCTCTCTCTCTCTCTCTCTCTCTCTCTCTCTCTCAGCTAAAGTACGAGAGGCAAGTGATAAGTCAGCAGGATCAACCACATCCGAATCAATGTGAGACTTACACACAAGCTCTTCTTCAACCTCGAACATGAGGCAAGTTGAAAACCGGACAAAAACACAATTTTACACACAGATAAATCTTCAGAAGAGACTTAATACAAAAGACATAGGAATATCAACATCCTTGAATAAAATAAATATTATGCCGTTAAGCAGCAAACTGACAGAAACCTAGCACCGTTACCATCTGATGCAGACGTTTTTGTTAGCTAAGCACAATTTGCTTATTCAATGAGTATGCATACAAACTACATGATTGTTGTTGCTATTTTTGGGGGGTGAAGGAAAGGTCTATGATAAAGCTTATAAAGGTCTGAAAAAGGTGTTTCGCATTGAGTTAGGTATACAGGAATTTTATGATTGAATATTTATTGTATTTATTAGAATGAAGATGTAAAAATAAATAATGAGGCATGTTAAACAATACAGAAAAATTATTTCTAATAAAATATACCACATTTATTTATGACAACACTCCATTTGAATGAGGATTTTAGCATGTCTTAATTTATTTGGTGTACTGAATTTAGGCTATGCTTCTATTCAGTTATTTTATGTTTCCACTTATAACTGGGCATATATGAAGCATTTAATTTGTGTCTTTTTTATTTGAAGCTTGTTGTTCGTATGAGTGGTACTGCGTATGAGTATTAATTACGAATACCACTTCACGTTAAGTTAGGAGTATACTGTTTACAACTTATGTGTGAGAGAAATATATCTCATGCATCCTGAGTAAGTTGGATGTCAGATCACGCCTTGTTCATAAATATCCTTAACAGAGTACCACTTCAATTTTATCCTACTCTCTATTACTAATTAACGTTGAAATAATTCAAACAATATCATAGAAACATTAGTATTTTTATTATTATGATTATTATAACTTCAAATATATATTAAAAGTTAATTCATTACTGATGTAGCATAGTATACTGAATGGGATTCAAAACTTCAAAAGCATATCATGATTTAGCCACTGGTATAAATTTAGTCCTTATGCACATGGACTGTAAAACCCTTAGGCCAGCTGGTCGTAAATCATAAAAAAAAACATCTGAATTTTAATTACAAAGCCGCCAAGGGAAGATTTTTTTTAATACTTTAGCCATGTAGGAGGCCCAGTTACATCTAGGACCATTGCTATACCCTACATTTAGTGAACAGGACTTGGAAGTGCAATTGGATTATTTGTAAAGGAATAGGTATTTAAAAAATGGAACTCAACTAACCTCACAAATATCTAAGGATATCTTTAATTGAAATGGGGTTAATCTTATATTTTCTGTTTCTTACCATCTATTCACAGATGAAGATATAGAAAGTTATGTGCAAACTCTCAAATTACAATTTACGGTGGCACACCTTATAAATATTTTCTTCAACATTTAAGAAGTTCTCTTAGCATATTTGATATTTACAAACGTAAGCATAAGTTAAAGATCATTATTCATTAATATGAATAAGAGAATAAAGGCAAATTATACATTCTGCTGTAAAAGAATTCCATAAATCCGAGAAAAACTTTACTTTTTAATGTAATTTATATATTTCCTTTGTAATAACAGAAAGGTTTTAACTGAAATGTATCTAGTGTTACCATAAATCTATTTTCTTTCAGAAATAATGATAAAATGTATTGTTTGGCAAATTCACATAGCTTTTTTTAGGATGGGACAGCTATTATCATACATAATCTTCAAAAGTCCCACAGTCTAAAGCTTTTACTACTTTCATTTTCACTTTAGTTTAATATTCATAACCAATGAGATAGTTGAGGTGAACCAAAGGCTGAGAAAGGTACTCATGTCCATAATGATAGTGTTATATACTCACATAACACTAATGAGAATCGGGCAAATTTGATAAGGATGAGAGTAGCTAAAGAAAAAGTGAAAGACTGAAATGATTAAAACAAAGTAGTGCACAGTACCTAACCATCGGTACCTAACCATCAGTATTAGATGCACAAAGAGTCCTAATGAAAAACTGCAAGTTAGTACAGAAGTCACCCAAAACAACATTAAGTTTATTACATTAATACTGTATTTGGTGATTGAATTATTGGGCAGTTGCTGGTATGCTTCATAGAGGGGTTTAAGTTGAGTGTATGAGGTAGGTGTTTGATGCACCTGCAAGGTGATCGTGTGTGTGATAAAGGGTCATTTGTGTATTAAGCATTGATAAACCCCAGGGTTTTGTAGGGATAGGAAGTGTCGTGGAGTACAAGGATGGGCAGAGAGACTCCACTGATAAGTTAAGTTTTTACTGTGTATGCATTTTATAGATGTGCACACACACACACACACATCACCCACAGCCAGTAGTTAATACTCTGATGATTTAATGAAATAAGTATGTCTCAAAAGGAAGATGAGAGACGTTTCAAGAAATAATTTATTGCAGTTACAGGATTAGGAATATTCCGGTGATCTACCAGAATCTTTATGGTTTATTAGTGGTTTCCACCTTATGCCAAGTACTATCGCCTTCCAGTGTCACTGTTTATCTTAGAATCACATTACCCGAACACCTGCGATTGCATCGATAATTTCATACGAATGGTCAAGGGAATGCATATATATGTTTATATCAATACATGATTCTTTTCATAATGTTATGTTATACTTTCTTTAATTTAAAGATATCACATTATTGTGTATTTTTAAAGTATTGTTGTAATGAATTGGTAATGTTTCTTTCGTATTTTCATAATCAACTCTTACTGTGCATTGTTTTTATGTATACACCTGTATATACACGGAACAGTCCTATATCACTTAGAGGTTCATGGGTATTTTTGATACTTGACAATCATTGCCTCCCAACGGTTAATTGTAATTAATGAAACAAGTATCATGAAAGTGACCATAATGGAATACTGTTAAGATACCGTTTAAATCAGTTGAAAAAAATGTTCATCAACTAAAAACCAGGAAAATAGAGTTTCAAATAGAAGTTCTGCTAATAATTTCCTTTAAGGAGGTGAAAAGAATACAGCTAAAAGCACAAGAGGCTCGCAAGAAGAAATTTCATATTCATGATGTGTAAGAAGATAGAAAATATGTATGCTCCCTTTTACTTTAAGTATTTCAAATTATCTCTATACAATTTCTTTAATCAAGTAATGTAACATCTTAAGGAGGTTAACGGATTTAGAAACATGTAATCATAGCCAAGGGAAAAACTGGAACACCATGTACTTTCCAAAATTATTTTCCCATTACTTACAAAATTTTAGAGTTCTACTGCGCTCATTACCTACATCTATTTATTTCACTATTACAAATAATATATTAATAATGTGATGACTATCATTATTCTGTTAATGATGAAACCAGATTATCAAGTAAGTTGATATCAAAGACTAGTTCCCATTTCTTATACCTTCATATATAGGAAGTTACTGATGTGAAAAGAAACAAAATATTAGTAATATGAAATGGGGACGCTGATCAATCATAATTACTGGTGAGAATGGCATATATCATCTAGAAAATTCAGTGTGAGTAATATAGCAGTCAGTATTCAGACCATTCAGCATGAGCAGAACGACTAGAATGAGAAATGCATCAGTCAGCATTGAGAGCTTTCAGAATGAGTAGCACGAGCAGCTCAGTGATCACCATATAGAAAATTTAGTATGAGCAGTATGAGCAGCACAGCAGTCAGCATCTCGAGCATTTAGCACAAGCAGCATAAGCAATATGAGCCCCAGAGCATGATAATGTGAGGATTCAGGAAAACAAGCTATTGCTTATGGTAGTTATATAATCATTCTCTCTCTCTCTCTCTCTCTCTCTCTCTCTCTCTCTCTCTCTCTCTCTCTCTCTCTCTCTCAGTTGCTTCAGTGAATGAATTGACGATGTGCCACTTAGCTTTTCATATTCAGTTCTATATACCTTGGATAAATACCATATAGGCTTAATATAGTTCACATAACCTTGGTCTTGCGCTACTGGCTGTGATCCTCTCTTCCCTCCGGTCCTAAGAGATTCTTGTATCCTTTGGTTAGTGAGTGCATGCAGAATACTATTACCAGTAGTCCCAAGAATTAATCACTGAAGTAAAATAAGCCTATAAATTGCAAAATATGTTTCATGTACAAGTAGTTCAGCTGGTAAACAGACACAAAATGAATGAGTCCAAATAAATCCATGAGCTGCAACTCACCGAGTTTCATGAGGTTTACCTTACACTATCCAATTTTTGGGGGGAGGTTTATATCATTATTTCCCGAGACTATTGTTAAAAAACGTCTCTTATTTTAATTTTTTATATATAGTAGGTATCTTATCGATATAGGACTTTTGATGAACAGTATTATTCATTTAAATGTATCTGGCACAGACTCTAACCATGCAGGAAAAAGAAGACTAAGCAAAGAGAGTAAAAGTGAGGAAAGTGAAAAATTATACAAAAAGAGAAGCGGATTAAAATATCAAAATAAAGCAAATAAACACTGAAATATATAAAAACTTTGGAAACAGAATCCAGGGGTACA
>NC_061100.1:69989053-70001553 GCF_015104395.2 Macrobrachium nipponense
ACAACAGCAAGTACAAACAGTTAATATTGAATGCAGTAGAAATAACTTGTCTTAATAGTAATCGCTCAGTTCCTAATAGTTCGTCATTCATACGTTCGTTGCTTTATACGTAACCAACAACAGAATGCTAAAAACACACAATACGTTGCCGATGGTAAGCAGTAGCCCTAAATATCAGAATCAAACAAATTGTGCTTAAGCAAACTTGGTTACTGTGTCATCTAGTCAACGGTCAGGGTCAGTTAAATCTGCCGAGTGTTCAAAGCATAGCACATTCCACATAAGCGAGTTCAGCGGAGAGGAAAAACGATGTTGGATCATTTATGCCATACCTTTATTTATGTCAATACCTTTTTAATTTAAAAAGGAATTTTCCTATGAATCACCCGACCGTATCAAGTAATCAGAGCAGGCTCTCGTAATTTTAATACAATAAGTTATTATAATAGTTTTGATTAAGCGACTGTCGGCGCCGTAAAAATTAGAAATATTTGTTTTATCCTTTAGTACACGTAATATCCTGTATTTACGGACTCACCGTCTGTTGTTCAAACTTCCCTCTTGAGAAGTCCAGATAAGCGAGCGCTTACAGATACCTCTACAGTTATAAAAACATTGATCTGTATCTAGCATAATTGTAAGATATCCATCTAGGGGTATACAAAATATTATCTTACCTCCTGCAAAATAAGGCGTGTTTATCAAAGGAAAATTCTATAAACCTTCAAACATATTAAAATCCTTTTGAACAAAAAGAGCCAGTTAATCAAATAATAACTTATATAGAGGAACAAATCATTTGTCTCATAAATCGTGATATTGTTCAGCGACCCAACAGAATTCTCCCACAACCGCAGTCGCAGTTTGCGCGCAAAAATCTTGAGACGCATGCACCCTCGAATGTCTTAGTGCGTGTAAAAAGACTTTGCTGGGATCTGAAATTTTAATCCTTCCCGACACTCTGAAATATAACGATTTCCGCGAACAAAGCCCTAAACACGGTTGACTCGCAGCAACAAGTTAATCTAGTAATCCACAAAACCATACATATAAATATCGCATTTTTTTATTGTTGCTAATTTTTTATCACACCCAATCAGTTGTAGATGAATCTCTCTTATACTCTATCTAAAGTAATATCCGTAAAGTCATTCAAGCAGAGGTGATTCAGCAGAAATTTTTTTTTTATCTTTTATCTGAATACCAGGAAGTTTCTCCACTAGCGAGTTATCTCTGGGAGAAAAACGGATGTCATTGAAAACAAAATACGGTCTAAGGACAAACATAAAGCTATATATATACCTTCATATAGACTCCCAATGAAATTTCAAAATAGAGATAAATGACGAAGTTGAAAAATGTTAGTAATAGGAGTCATTAGGAAATCAAATAAGCCCATATAATTTTTCCCTCAAACGTCATGCCATAAAAGATCGGACTTGGCGTATCTGCAAAGATTTCTGTCGCTTAAACAAGGAAACGATTCCCGATCGTTTTCCAGTGCCATGGACCGACGATATCTGATCTTTGTTAGGTTAGAATAAATTTTTCACCAGCTTGGACTTTCTTAAAGGCTTTTACCAGATACCATTACCTAAGTGATTGTATCTCATACACCGTTTTCAGCACACACAGGGGACATTATCAATTTTTATGTATGCCTTCGGATTACGTTGCTCCCCAATTACAATATAGTGTTTGGAGACTTTTAGGGGATACCCAACATGCCTATTGGTTGGTCTTGTAATCTATTCTAATACCTTACATGTACATTCACACAAACTAGAGCTAGTGCACAGAGACAAAGACAAATAATCTCAGAGTAAAATATCTAAATGTGAGTTTTTAAAAATCGAACATGTTTATCTAGGTTTTATGTGTCTAGTCAAGGTCTTAAAGTAGCCCATGGTAAGGTGTCGGCTATTCATAACTTCCGGTACCTATTAACATAAAAAGGGGATACAGCACTTTCGCGCTGTAGTGGGTATTACAATCGTATGTAAATATGTAACTTTTCAATCATAGCTGCTCCTTTAACAGATCTTACGAAGAAGAGCGTAGATTTATTATGGTCTAAAAAGCATCAACAGGCGTTCGATATCTTAAAAAGCGGAATAATGTAAATAAGGATTTTTTTTTATTTACAACAGACGGCTCAGACCAAGGGGTAAGAAGGGTACTACTTCAGCAATATGATAAACAGTTCTTTCCTATAGCTTTTTATTCACGTAAACTAAAGCCCTCTGAAAGTAAATCTGCAGTAATAGGCAAGGAAGGGCTAGGTATCATTAACTCACTAGTACATTTTAAGTTCATAATGTACGGCTATCCTGATAAAATCCTTACTGACCATGAAGTCCCATACCGAGTTTTTTCAAAGGCTTTAAACACAGTCCCAAAGGAACTCGTTGGCATATGATCATTCAGGTCTTTGAAGCTATGTTAAGATATATACCTGGGAAAGCAAATATCATGGCTGACGTATTATCCCGCAATCCCTCACCATACTGCAAAGAACCATTAATTGGACTAAAAGATATAGAAACATTCGTGCCTATTGTTAAAACCGTATCTAAAAAAGAAAATTCCTTAACCCAAGAGATCGCGAGCATTGAGTATCTGGGTTGGAGCGCAGAACTGTTACAAACTGAACAAAACAAGAGTCAACAGCGATAAGCAAAACATTAAACACTTCGAACGGAAACAGGGTCAACAGTAATAAGCAAAGCAATAAACACTTCGAGCGGAAACAAGGTCAGCAGCAATAAGCAAAACAATAAACACTTCGAACAGAAACCCTAAAGCAAAAATATATTTAAAGTATGTGTATCAGAATTATGTAATCAAATGTAATATTATATGTAGGTCCGTGACGAGGAAAACCCGAAGAACATAGCAGGTGACTAACGACCAGGCACTAGTAATAATCTCTTTATACCAATCGTCCTAAACTGGTTGCATTCCGTCATCCAGAGTTCTCTATTATGTCACAGAAAGCCAAATCAACGTTTTACTGGCCTGCAATGCTTATAGATATAAAAAGCACATAACTAATTGTAATACGTGTCATGAAAACAAAGGGATACACTAAGACACCTGTCAGTTTAAGGGCCTATCCCGTGCCAAATCAATCAATGAAAGAATACACGTAGAATCATTAACAGAGTTACGAGTCTGAGAGAGGAAATAAACACTTCATAGTGCTAATAGTTCCTTGACACGTTATATAGAATTAATAGCACTAAAAACAAACACGGCAATTGAGTGCGCTAGGAATATTTATGAGTGCTAAATCAGTAAACATGGAATTCAACACATAATAATAATCTGACTCGGGTGGTGTAAATCAATAATAATCTCCTTAACTCGTGTGAATTCCTTTCCATTATGAAAACCAATACCATATTTTATCACCCAGAGTCAATCGGTTTGGTAGAATAAGAGATAAATAAGAAAGTGTCATGTCTTACGAGTTACACTCGTGATGTGGGATCCGAACTGGATTATAGCGGTTCTCGCGGTTTTAAATATCTTTATCATTCATATCTTGTATCTATAGAATTGATACAGCATGTAGCCTTATACGGTACGCCGCTAGAACACTTTTCCACATATTCAAGCCAACCAATAATTTATCAAATATATATATAATTAATAAAATATATATATATAAATAAATATAAAATAAAAAATAAAATAAATATGGATACAAGTGGAGTCGATATAATACACTCCGTGAGAAGTTGGAAGGGTTACAAATTATAACAAAAAAGGAATCGCTATAAAATCAATAAGCAAAACGTAACCATAGGTTAATTAAATATCCAAATATATATATATGCGTAAAGATTTGAACTCTAACTTAACACTTTAGTAATGACAAATAAGCTAAAAGTTCAAACTCATATCAAAACCTACTGACATATTGTCTGTCCCGGTGATTTATATTCGTAGTCACTGAAAAAAAAAATAAATAAATAAATAAATAAAATAAAATAAAATAAAATAGATTTTAAAGTCAGGAAGTCTAGAAGTGAAAATGTATATCTATGGAATAATCCTATATGGATCTTACAGGGCAAATAATAATATATAGAATTTGTATGGAAACCTTTTTTCATTAGTTTGAATAAGGAATATCTAATTTAACATAATTACATTTATTTACAATCATGCAGATTTCCAACATGAAACTAATATATTGTTCAATTTTGGTACTGTTTTTTTTTTTTTTTAGACATTCTTCTCGTGTGGGTGGAGTATTAATACCCAATTTATACTAAAGTCGTATTTATTACAGCAAGTAACGTAACTCTTAGCTGGCTGAGAGCAATCTCCTGCCAGGTGACGACGTCATCAGTCCTGAAGGTGTCTGGCGCGTTTGCCGTATCAGCATTGTTCCTTTTAACCTCAATAAACCGCTTGCAAAGCAGGTTGGCTGGAGAGAGGAATGCTTAGCTCATGAACTTCACATGTGGTTCATAGGTCATGATGACATACATAGCCATAACCTATTCTTATCCGCATTGCAATGCAAGCTTGGTTAAGGAATCGCAATCGTTTTAAAATTAATAAACAAAATAAGCAAACAGAATTTCTATAACATCAAAATGAACTAATTTTTTCTGAACCTCATAGACAATTAGAGTCAATAATTCAGCTTATGACATTGGTAAACGGACATTTAGAAGTATCAAGTCATGTATATGAAAAATTTACTTGCAACATTAGCCTATTACAATTCAAGTAAATCACATTCATGGGAAAATGTCACATTTTCTTGAAAAACCCAAAGTTTATATAGAAATTAGTTACATAGTGGGTTCTTTCGTTGCATCTCCTGCCTATTAAAGTTTTAAAAATTAACCTCAGAGGATACGCGAGAGGAAATTGAATATGAACTTTTTGTTAGGGGCACATAGTATCGGATTTTATCACAGCTTAATTTCAGTAAGTATTGAGAAATACAGAATCATGATTAATATTCTCTTTGACTCTTATGTTGCCTGGCAATCTTACAAACAGCCCTGTTTCACACTTCCTTGTCTAGTAACTTACTACCAGTAATATTGAATTTTCTTTGGGATTTGCATTGATATCTGTTTATTTTTTATAATTATGGATATTTTTACAATCATCATAGACCTGGATAGGTTCACTCATTGTTAATGCCATGGATAAAAAAGTTTGTACACTGACTCTTTTGAATTCCATAAAATATCAATCCAATTCATTCCATGTTGGGTTTCAGTTTGGTTCTAAATGGCTTTCTCCCTCCCGTATTTGATGTTGTCTGAAATTACTTTGCCCTTATGACAAGTATAATTTCACTTGCAGGATGATTAATGGAACCTGGTTACAGTATCCTGCAGTACGAGAGTTTCACATCGCAACTTCAAAAAATCGTTCGTCGCTGCAGACGACTGCAGTCAAGTAACAACCGCCTACAATGTGAAAGGAATAAGCACCATCATAAGAGAACAAGCTTATTTCATGGACTTCTTCGACCGACACCCGTATCCCGTTGTTAATCTCGTTTTAATGCGGAATGCTTCGGCGGCTGTAGGAAATCGACTACAAAAGGAACATACTTCCGACAATTACGATCAGAAAGATATTCAACTCTACGTTGCTGGCGAAGGACTCGTGCTGGGGATGATTTTATTCATCGTGAACGCATTCGTGTGGCTTAGGATGCAGAGAACAAGTATGAGGCCGAAATAGAACGTTGGACTCAGCCAGACAATTTTCCCCTTGTTTTAACCATTTGGAATTGGCCATTTCATTTGGCTATAGGTGGTTGGTCTGGAACTGTGTAATGGACGAAAAGTTGTTCGAACGCTAGTTAAATGTGTAGTAGTATAACCTCGGTCATGTATCCTATATATAAAGTATCATGTATCCTATATATAAATGATCATAAATAACAGAGTCGAAATATATCTTTGCGTGTACGCACTAGGAATCTAAATATAAATGATCATAAATAACAGAGTCGAAATATATCTTTGCGTGTACGCACTAGGAATCTATATATAAATGATCATAAATAACAGAGTCGAAATATGTCTTTGCGTGTACGCACTAGGAATCTATTTAAAGTTCACATATATTAATCATAATTATATGAATCCATATACATATATATAAATAAATCCGGTAGCCTATAATCAATCTGTTACCTTTTATCTTACCAATAACTGTAGATATATAACAGTTAGCATAAAAATCAACGAATCAATCAGCATAAACATTAATAATTTTTATCAAGTCATATATGAATTTTTATCAGTTAAAATATGATTTTTATCATGTTAATCTTTATTCTATGCGATTATCAGAGTACATTAGTATTTTCTGTAGCATATGTATCTTAAAGAGATGAAGTGAAAAACTGTATCAGTATATATCACTTGATCACTATTATTTACGAATATCATCATATGCATATTATGTTTTATATCTTATTACTTGAATCTGTATTTGTGTATACCATGAATTTTTTTTACTTATAAGTATTTTCTATATATCTATATATATTCACATAGTGTCTGTATCACACTCCTATAAGTCAAATGCAAGTCAAGCTTGAGTAATATTCAGTGGTTGGTTTTGGTAGCTGACGGAGCTTTTATGTAAGTGATTACATAATAAATATATGGAATGTTACTCCAGATATATAAAAAACTAAAACTAAAGAGGTCAACCAGATTGCTTGCAGGAATGTGATCAGACTAGAGACGCTAAGATGACGTATACAATAAAGTAGGCTAAGTTGACGTGCCGTCACCTGTGGTCATTCATTTGTTTTGAAACATTAGTCCAAGCTCCCTGCTTGAGACAACTACCGCGACCTATAATTCAAACGGCCTATGTGATTAGTAATGTGTCTCATTTGTATGTATGTTCATATGTTCGAGCTACTGTCTGCTTCCTTTATGACTTGTAACCGAGATGGTAGAGAGAACAGAATAGAATTAGCCATCATCATTGGCAGAAGCGATCAAGCCATCGTCATTAGAAGACTTGTACAAATTCCCTCTGAACTTCATCATGTAATCTCAGAGAATATAAGTATCTTTATACTTCGTGTTTTCTACTAGAACCTCACATCATTGCCGAATCATCATGAGTTTAACACATCGTCGTCATAACCAAAGAAGATAATACCGACTTCGTAAGTGATCTACAAACCCCAAGACACTCCAATGAGCATGGAAGTGCATAACCAACTGACTTAGCGTAAGATTATCGCAAGTCTAACATTGCCTCATAGGGTGCCTTATTATACAAGGCAACAGCCCTATTATATATATATATATATATATATATATATATATATATATTTAAATTTCTGTTATCACATCATCGTGATTCACATACATGCATTAAGCTACAAATGTCCTTTAATATCCAGTTCTCTCTACCTCTGGTTTACAGAGAAATTGAGGCAGGCATAAAAGTAGTTGTTATAGTCTAATTTTGGGGTGTTGATTTCAGATTCGAAACCAGTTTTCACTCATACCTCTAGTTTTTGAGATATACATGTATACATGTACATAAATGTGTACATGCATTCATGGCTACCAGATGTGTCCTATATAGAACATTGTGTTTCTTTTTAATTAGAAATTTGAGGAATTGTGATCTTTTTATAAAATTTACATGCCCTATTTTTACTAAAAACATCTGGCAACCCTGACATGCAATGCGCTACGCTCAAGAAGGACATACACTTTGTGGAGCTTCCTACTTTAAAGGAACTGAGATTCTGGGAATCATTTAAGTCAGTCTGCAATGGCTTCCTTGGTAACACACAGGTCCTAGATTACCAAGATTGTATCGAGAGTTGTTACAGTCGTATGAGGATATGGGATTCCGAATGTCACTCAAAATTCACTTTCTCCACTCCCACCTCAACTTGTTCCCTCTGAACCTCGGGGCAGTGAGTAATGAGCATAGAGAAAGGTTCCACAAAGATATTCCTAAGATGGAGAGCAACTCCCATGGCAAGTGGAAACCCAACAAGATGGGGGACTTCTGCTGGATGTTATTGCGTGACAAACCGGAGGGAAAGTACACAAGATCATATAAAAAATTACTTTTAACTGTCTGCTGTACTATGATTTGTGTGTATTGTATTATCCAAATAAATTTAGTTCCAACAATGGTCTGTATTTATGTTGTTGCTTTATTTTGAATTTATATGCAATATAATTAAAAGGAGACAATGTGAAAGCCAAAAAGCTAGAGGTAATTGAGCAAAGCTGTTCAGAAATTTGAATTCACCTCATCAAAATTGATAGAAAAAAATAAACGCCTATTCACATCCTTCCACAAGAGCAAATATATATATATTTTTTTATTTATATGCAGTAAAATTAAAAGGGGAAATGTCCCCTTCGGTTAACATATATGAAAATATATTAATTCCAAGGTAAAGCAAATTGAGTATTAAAGGACGTCTGTAGATTAATGCACACGCACACACACGCACACACATACTCTCTCTCTCTCTCTCTCTCTCTCTCTCTCTCTCTCTCTCTATTGCTCGATATATTTATATCCGTTTTTCGTCTTTTCACTAATTTTTTGGGGGAATATTTTTTTTAAATTTCATGGTTATAAGTTGTACGTGCCTCCTTGTATTTTCAAATTGTATTGTTTTCTGGACGAATCATCTGTTGACCACGTATGGGCTCCTCCAAGGTGTGGCTGCCTAAAAATCGCTTATCCTTCCCTCAGGCGTTTCCTCGTTTCTGTAGAGTGAAATCGACCTTATTGCCAATCTTGTAATGCCAGTTTGGATATTAAGCCTACTTTGACTATGTTTTTCCTCTGTACGATCAGTTGTACCAAGTAAAGGGTCGCACTAGACCGAAAGGGCTTGGCTATCTCGCTTTTCATTTTCCCTTCGTAGCAAAAAACTTCTTTTATATATAATATATATATATATATATATATATATATATATATATATATATAGATATATATATAGTTAATAAACAGCTCTCGATAAGGGCCAGTGGAGGCCGAAACTGTTGAGCTAAAAGGAATTTCAGCTTTTCTTTTCCCTTGTGGACTACAACCTCACACACACACACACACACACACACACACACATACATACATATGTATATATATATATATATATATATATATATATATATATATATATATATATATATATATATACGTATGTATGTGTGTGTGTGTGTGTGTGTGTGTGTGAGGTTGTAGTCCACAAGGGAAAAGAAAAGCTGAAATTCCTTTTAGCTCAACAGTTTCGGCCTCCACTGGCCCTTATCGAGAGCTGTTTATTAACTAACCCACAAAGTTTACAGTATACTCAAAGTAAAATATAAGAAACAGAAAAATAATAATATGCAGTTAAATAAACATTGGCCATTGAGATACAGGAACGTCAGTTACTTTAACGACCTATTTAAAATTATTTAAAACCAGTTCGAAGGTTTCAAAAGAAAAATATCTGTTAAAATGATTCATCTAACAATTGAAATATGATCTTAGCGAAAGAACAACATTGCTTAGTTTGCAACCCTATGGCAAAAAGAGCCGCTCGTCAAAGGCGCCTTATATCACAGCAATCAAGCATAACACATAATTTGAAACAATCCTCTTTTTTAAATGATTTATAATCATTCAATGGTTTCAACATAGAACAACTTTTCAAACATGTTTACAATGAAGAGAAGTTTTTGTTTAATTTGTACTATCCTTTAACTATATGTAAGAAGAAGGGATATGTTTTAAATACCCTTAAAATGATTATTAAAATTGCTGCAATCACTGATGGCAATGCATGCAGCACTTTCAAGTAGACATCTCTACATAATTATTCCGTCTCAGCATTACTCAGGAACAATTCCACAAAATGGCGTCATTACATGTTTGATTATGGACATTAATGGCATTGCTACCATCATTTCTCCGGATACTATATTTGTGCTGGCTTTCTCGCACCTCAAGTTCCTTATTCGACTGCCCAATATAGTACTTCTTACATGAACATGGGATCTGATAAATAATACCTTCATCCTATTTAGGATAATTTCTTATGAGATTGTTGCCTATTGTGTTGGGGAATGAAAATTCCAATCCCAAACCCAGCATTTTCAAAAAATGTACATTGTTTTCAAAGGTAGGGTGACAGGGTAAGACCAAATTATGTAGGGTTTCTCTTGTTGATTTAGCATTAGAATAAAAACACTTACAAGATAATCTAAGACATTCTTGAACGTCTTCATTATCGTACCCGTGTTTTATGGCAATGGTACGGATGTATTCAAATTCATCATCTAAAAATTCTGGCCCCACAAAATTAAGCGCTCTTAAAAACATGGCACGGATTGCAGATTGTTTGATGGTTCTAGTATGGAAAGATTGGGCATGGATGATCGAATATTTATTTGTTGGTTTCCTGTAAATTTTAACTTTTAATTCTGTATCCTTTCTAATGACACATGTGTCTAAGAAACTGATGCAGCCATTATTTCTTTTTCCTGGGTGAACTTTATGCTTGGTACCAAATTATTTATTTGTTGTAGAATGTCATCAATATTGTGACAAGTACCCCGTATTGCAAATGAGTCATCTACATATCGAAACCAATAAAAGTTATCTGGTAAAACAGCATTGTCAATGAGGCTTTCGAAAAATTCCTCATATATATTAGAACCGGGGGTAGGTAACTACCCATTTGCATACCAAATTTCTGACGATAGTAGCTCTCATTAAATGTAAAACATGTTCCAACTATAAAAAGTCTAATTAATCCACATAATACTAAAAGAAAGTGTCACAATGATTCCAAAGATAGTGAAGATGATTTATTGGTGGAATGTGAAATGAAAAATTCAGAGTGTGATTTCTTTTCCAAACAAATAAAAGAAGTGTTTGATTTATTTGCTAAATTTTACTACTGCACAGTATTAGGAGGCATAGATAAACATTTATGTTTGAATAAACTTCTTTTAATTTATTTTGTTTATTATTTATACCCTTATCTGAGGAACATTTATGTCAAACCATCCTATTATGTATTCCCCTATTCAAGAACTTTGAAATAATATCATTTTTGTCAGGCGACCATCTTGGATTTCAAAATGGCGGAAAATAGGCCAGTTGTGGAACATGTGACCAAGTTTTTTTCTTTTTATGTCCAACCCTTGAACAAGATCAGAAGTCAAATTTAGGGTACATCTAGTGGATACGGGACCCTACAGGCTCCATGACTATACCCATCAGTGAGGATTTTTCCTGAATTGTTTTTCGAAATCATTTTACATAATGGTATTTTATAATTCTTATGCTTTTTTATAATCACTAAATGTTCTCTAGTCGCTTCAATTTTAATTCCTTGTTTAGCCATATTTGGATAACCAATTAGGAAGTGTGCAAATGCAAAATATATTCCCTTTGCTACTAGAATCTTTTCCTTAAGTGAGACTCTTCCTAAATTAAATGGTAAATCAAATTGTCATATTAATTCGATTCTGTTTCCTTGAACATCTGTGATTTTACAGTCTACTACTGTGTTCAAACTTAAATGAGAGAAGTATACTTGATATGCCTTTTCAGACATTATATTCTTTGGGCTTCATACTGTATTGGACTCTTACTGTTTTTTTTTTTTTTTTTTTTTTTTATTGTATGGTAAACTAAATCTTCCTTTGCCTGACGACACTTTGACACAGACATCCCTAAACTATAGCCTTGTCCCTTGTTTTACTGTGTAGGAATGTCCATGGTTCCAGCTGTGTAAAAATGTACTGTTAAATCATCTGATAATTCATGTTCTGACTGGTGTACCAGATTTGCAGTTTGGTCATTGCTTTGACCCCTATTATAGTTTTGATTTCTGTTCCTCCTAATCTGCAGAGATTGACTTTTATTTCTACCTCTACCTCTTGACTGTGCTCTAGGCCTAAGTCTATTCTTACAATCTCTGGCACTATGTCCTGTTTCCTTGTGATAAGGACAATAAGCTTCTCCATAGCATTCACTTGCGTAACGCCCGTTCTTTTGGCAGTGGTAACATGTAATTATTGGGGATCCTCTGGTTCCTATTCTGAATTGTAACTGGTATCCTGTACTCCTTATTTTGGGAAGTTTATCACTTTTTCCTCTCCTTCTTGTCCTACAATATCTAAAAGTCCATATAGATAATTCCCTTCGGGATTTCTTCCAAACGTTTTCCCCACTTCAGCTTCAATTTTAATGACATCGTCCTCTAAACCCCAAGTATGATTAAACTTTTCAAGAACTTTTGAGGGTAGGCTTCCCAACATCAAAGCTATCCTAAACATTTTCTTTTCAATTTTCAATTGACATTTCCTTTTGTCCTGCTACATCCGTAGTCCATGGTGTATGTGCCACTAAATAATCTCATTCCTTGAAATGACTAAATAACTGAGGATTCATTCTGAGGTAGCTTTTTTCATCTACTCTCCATCCTTGGACTATCTTTGCAAGGCTAA
>NC_061100.1:70006553-70019983 GCF_015104395.2 Macrobrachium nipponense
CTCAATTTGTAAATTTCTTAATTCTTAAGTCTTTATAAAAATATTTTTTTATATTATAATTGCGTTTTTCAACTTTGAAAATGAGGCTGTGTCCTCGAAATGTTAGCATATATAATAAACGGACAAATACTAGTTCATGACTTCTTATATATATATATATATATATATATATATATATATATATATATATATATATATATATATATATGTATATATATATATATATATATATATATATATATATATATATATATATATATATTTTTTTTTTTTTTTAACTTTTAATATTTCTCAATTGTAAATTTCTTAATTCTTAATTCTTTATATGATAAGACTCTCAGTACTACCAATCGATCTATTATTTTAGAGCATGAATTCGCTTTCTTTTAACATTTATAAAAACAAGCAAATTAAAACAGACTGGAAAAAACTACTCTATAAGGTCATAAATTTGAAACCTAGAAAATATTAATTCTCATGAAAGAAAATTTCGTTCAAATGACAGGGAATTAGTAGGTATATTTTGTTTTGATATATTCTCATATGGAAAACTGAAGATATTGCAAATAAATGTATGGCTATTAATGCTGTGCTGGATACAATTCCCTTCAGATTTACGAATGGCAATGAAATGGAAGGTTTATGTAGTTTGCATAAATCGAAAGAGAGGGATATAAAATAGAGAGACTAAGTGATTATCAAAATATTGCACTGTAGGGGTGCGAATAATTTTAAACAAAGGGGATTGCACGAATATCAATGGGGAGTTTCCTGCTTCTGCATAAAATGAGGAATTAAATGTAAAGTAAAGTAAATCTCATAACACAAATCGGGAAGAAGTCTACGAACAACTGAACTTGAAATATATAAACGAAGTAAATATTTAAGATCTTCAGTTTTGCTGAATTATGAACATGGCATAGTCAGGCTTTCATTAGGATTATTTAAAGATTTTAATAAATGAAAATAGAAAGCCAAGAGCAACACCAGACCCTTTATTAT
This sequence comes from Macrobrachium nipponense, assembly GCF_015104395.2. Taxonomy (NCBI): domain Eukaryota; kingdom Metazoa; phylum Arthropoda; class Malacostraca; order Decapoda; family Palaemonidae; genus Macrobrachium; species Macrobrachium nipponense. Next base: position 70,007,556 of record NC_061100.1, read on the forward strand.
GCTGGAAGAGGAAGGAATAGCAAAATGATAAAAACCACGTAGAAAATATGAAAAAAAGTACGCAGGACGAGTAATATTCAAAATGCATGGGGAATTGATATAAGAAAAGAAAAAAATACAGTACTTCAATATTGTAAAGCAAAGAGCGATGACGCTTTCCTCTGTTTTTTGGGAAATTGTTTAAAGATTGTAGAAATGGAACAAAAGAGAAAACTGTACAGTTTCCTTGCAAGAATGTAAAATGGAAATATTTTTTCTAGTTGATTTTTCTTGTACTTTTAACGGAAAAACAATAAAGGGGAACAAGTTATATATTTCATGTAATTTGATTGGAATGCAATATTATTTTGTTCATCCTCATTCGTTAAAAACCTTATATCATGCGTTACCTATTCTGGAAAAAATATTATAAACTAAAGGCATTAGTTTTTATGCAAGTCATATCCCAATATGGCGAATTTTTCCCAGGAAATAGTGTTTTTCAGTTACCTTCCACCTATTCGGAATAATCGATGGCAATCCATGGTATTCTTAAATATTTAATTTTAATTCCTTAAAAATTTTAGTCAATATCATTTATCATCTTACTTTTACTCTATCTTTTGATTTCCGCAATACTAGTTTCATTAACCTTTAAGGGTATGCAGTCCAATTTGCAAACTAAATATCTAGTATAAAAGTGGCAAATAATTTCACTTTGATTAGCAAACTATCCCTGTATGTTTTATTTAGGTGTAAGTAAAGTTAAATTATACTGCAAAAGCTGAAATATGATTCAAGTAAAATAAATAGCAAAACATCCAAATATCCTTATAAGTCTGGCAACAAAAGGATCAGCATTATCTACCTTCAGATGATACAGAAATGCTATTTATCAAGAGCATTCAAATGTAAGTTAATTGGTGTCCTTTGATGTACGTTGTAACAAGCTTTATTCTGCTTTGTATTAGTTATTTTGATTAAATTTTTTCATCAACCTTTAAATCTATTTTATTTATTTTTACAGTCAATTCCTACTTTCCGTATCATTATGAACGTTTTTATGAGAATTGCCATGTATTATATTTTTAATTTGTGGGCTAATAACGAGTGACAATGTGACTCGAAACGTCCCGATAAATTTGTAAAAAATGGTGCTCCAAATTTTGTCGCAGGAATCGTTTCTTATATATATATATATATATATATATATATATATATATATATATATATATATATATATATATATATATATATATATATATATATATATATATATATATATATATATATATATATATGTATATATAAATAACCACATGAAAGATGAAAAATTAAAGACCAGGTACGAAGCGCTTTTGTCTTGTGTACACTTCTTTGCATCCGAAGAAGTGTACGCAACATGAAAACGCTTAGTACCTGGTCTTTTAATTTTTCTTCTTTCATGGCTATTTATGTATATATATATATATATATATATATATATATATATATATATATATATATAGTATATATATATATATATATATATATATATATATATATATATATATCTATATATATATAGTATATATATACATATATGTGTGTGTGTGTGTGAGTGTGTGTGTATGTGGGAGTGTGTGTGTGTTATGGGTGTCAAAATGACCTCATCAAACTGTAGCTAGTTGAAAGTCAATCTTTAAATCTTAGGCGAATTCAAACTCTCGCTATATGAAAATATAATCTTTATTTTTTCGAAATAACTAACATGAAAAATGAAATACAATGAATTAAAGAAATCCCAAAGCGATAATTAAAACATCACTAGTCTTCTACTTAATCATATTGGATAAAATGATTTAAAGAATACCAAAAATCATCAAAGGACCATTAATGCCCTACACAACCATATTAGACAGAACTATCCCTGCAGTCAGAATAACTCTATGGGTCTCTATCGAATAAATGTTATATTAAAGTATAGAGAATTCATTTTTAGGTAGCAACAATCGAATCCATCCTGAAATAAAGAAACCAAAATTATTAAACACTGAAATACATCAACAAGTGCAAAGGATAAATGTCTGATAAATCTTTTCTGGCACGTGTCTACGTTTCTCCATTCACAGCATCTAAACCCAATGTCATTGTGTTAAAGTTTTCAAAGTCTTCAAGATACCTTATCTCGGTGGATCTCCAAGCACCTCCTATGGCCATGGTCTAGGTATATTAGGTCTGCCGAGTTGTTTACCAATATAAGAGCACCCTGCGCATGACGTCACGCGAAAGAATACGTGTTGCCATAGCTCCTATGTTGTTGCCAGTTTCTTTTTATGTTCCTTATTTTTTCACAAATAAGGGTAGCTAAACATCAAATTCCTATAAACCACCAAAACATTTATTCAGTAGAAAAATATATTTCATGAAATAAGTAAAGAAGTAAAAAAAAAGTTTGATCTTAATTTTTTTTATTATTTTACTGCATGATTTACTCTCTTTTTTTTATCTTGATTTTTTTGTTTAGGTATCTCATCTTAAAAGACACAAAATTTAACAAAAAATTAAATTACTCCACTGTGAAGATCAACACCAGTAGTTTTAATTTCACATGCAAGCATTCTTATACATGAATGGATTTGGATACATCTCTCATAAGGCTTAATTATAAATAAAAATTTTTAGACGCCATATAGAGTTGTCTCTGGTTAATTTTATTGATCCAGAACCTTTTGTCATTTTCAGAGTCAGTCATCTTTTGACCTAAATGAGGATACGCACTTAATTTTTTTTACAATGTAGCCACCTACGTATATATCGCAAAGACTCTTCTTCAATTACATCAGATATTGACTTCGAATCATTTGGATCAACTGAAAAACTGGGCATATCCTCTTGAGTGTTGTCTGTATTATTCTGAAATTCTAGATCCACGTTTACGCTCATTATTGCATTTGGCTTTGCTTGATGCATTTCATCGGCACAAACTCAGCTGATAAGCAATCGTTATAATCATTATTTTTATTTTTGGGGGGGTTTTATCGCTGATTAGTGGAACGTTCTTACCCAGAAGCAGCTTTCTAATTCTATTTTTTCAGTTAACAGCACCCGGGTGTCATGCAATCCACTTATCTGTGCAACACCCAAAAGATTTTCTAGTTAGTCCTGATTCAATTATCATGTTAATATATATTCTACATTATAGTTTTTTTTATTAGCATCTCTTATAGACTCACTCACGAGTGACACGATTGGAAATTGTAATGTGTGCTTGATCTTGCGTGCATACTCTTATTTTTGTCATTACATTGATAATTTTACATAGAAGAGTTTTCTGGTTACCTAAGTCAGTTTCATATGCATTCTTTGATTTTACATCCCCAGTCATGCATGAGGAATTCATGAGACCAAAACAGTCATTTGTCAAAGAGATAAATTTCACAGTAATCCAGATCATGCCTAATCTTGTGAGCTAGATAGACAATATTCTGTGCATATTCTACTTGACTTTTCCCTCATACAAGAATCAGAAATCAATATTCAATCGTCAAAACAAAACCCCTTTGTTACAAAATGATTTCTTGTCAGTTTTATGATATGTGGGGCATCGGGAAATATGAATATTTCCCTATCATGACAGTTTTTCTATTGCAACTTACTTTAATTTTACTGAGTCTATGCCAAAAGCCTGCCATAATTTATGATTATTGGCACTAGATGAAGAACATAATATGCAATTACACGGTAGCCTGCATTCTCTACTTCCACAGTCATTCCTATCACCATCTAATGGACACATGATTTGTCAAAATCATAAAAGATGGGTTGTCTCCATTTAGCAGTCAGACCCCTCAACATGATAATCTGAACCTTTCCATAAGGTTTATTTAATCTATATATGTTCCTTTATCATAATTCCAGTTTTTGCGATTTTCATCCCATCGCAAGATATTACGGCTAGCCTTTCTTCTACAGTAAAAGTTTCAGTTTTCTTTTCATTATTGACAGAACTTACGTCTATATACCTGGCTCACAAGGGAAGAGTCTTTCGCGTGACGTCATGTCCCTTACTGCGAGCCAGGTACCCAGCGCGTCGTCAGACGTAATATACTTGGACCGTGCCTATGGCATGGTTTCACATTCAATGTCTATCGTATAATTCCCCGTTAATCACCAGACTAGGGATTTTATTTCATTCCTTTGCTCTAACAGATACATGCACTTACACCTACTAATGGACATATGAATGCACGCAGACATACGAATGTGCACACGTTAATTTCTTTTCTGTTGCAATGTACGCGCGTTTTCCATTTCACGTGAACTCTCTTGACCTCTGACGTCACAGTCATGTAAGCTTTCTGGTGTGATCGGGTATGTATGTAAAATTTGTCACGTGTGCGTGTCCAAGTATTTCGCTGTTTTGAAAAGGTCTCAAACACTAACACTCGAGGCTGGTCTGTTTTCGCCTTCAATTACCTTTCACTCGCTATCGACCTCCTTTTGATTTATTATATATCATATATGTCTAGTGTTCATTCCAATTACACACACACGTGCGCGCGCGCACACACACACACACACACACACACACACACACACATATATATATATATATATATATATATATATATATATATATATATAATATATATATATATATATATATATATATATATATATATATATATATATATATATATATATATATATATATATATATATATATATATATATATATATATATATATATATATATATATCATGTAAGGAGCTGTTCTATTTATTTTAATTTATTTTATTTATTTATTTATTTATTATTCCTGTTATCAATGTTGATTATTGCTATTTTTGTAATGTTTGTTGCTCCTTCTTATTTGAATTAGTTTTATATTTTCTTGTAGTTGCTTCTAGATTCTTACTTCATTTGTTGTTAGTTGTTAGAGTCCCAGGAGGCTTAGGAAGACACAGTGCATGTTTTCTTACTTCATTAACACACTAATAAAATATACATAAAAAAATATACGAATCGAAGTGTGAGCCTTTCTTGAATCTTCTAACCCACAACTGTGAGGTTCTGGACCCCACACTGCTTCTGTTCTCGGCTCAGTTCCTTCAGCTTCTCTGCTTCTAAACCCTCAATAGGCGGATCATTTGCCTTTGTTCAGTCCTTAGTGGGTAAAGATTATCTAACGACATCCCTTAGGTGTGATTGATTGACTTGATTCCTCCCCTTTTTGGTGGAGGCAATGATGACGTTACTAGAACTGTTGCGTATCTGGTGAAAGTTCAAAAGTCCTGCCACAGGTGATAATTTTTATGGGAGCACTTAGATTATTACTGGCTCTTGTTATTGCTATTGTTCAAGACACTCCCTGTGGCTAATTCTCTCTCTCTCTCTCTCTCTCTCTCTCTCTCTCTCTCTCTTCCATATTCGATCTCTCTCCCTCTCCCTCTCAGCCTATCATTTGTCTATTAGTGGTTCTCTCTCATTTCTTTTTCTCTTATATTCACGCTATTCCAACATTGTCCTCAATGTTTTTATATACATAACAAAATGAATACAATAAGAATTGGCAATAAAATTGGAAACAATATGTAATAATGGATATGATAAAAATTGTTTCCCCAATTGTGGAGGAAAAGATTTAAGTTCATCAAAACATTTTCTTAAAAATAATCATAGTAAAATGTTAAACACATCAAATTATACGTATATTAAATCATAAGTATAATGAAAACTCAGAATAATATTATGTAACTACATTAATTATGGTTATTTTTGAGTTTTGTCAATATCCCTTGTATTTTCTTGATAATCAAATTTCTCACTATTATGATAAACAAAATAATATTGACTACTATTATCACTAGATTTACTAATGATAAAACTGGATATATACTTTCTTTATAGTAGAAATATTCATCAACATAGTTCAAATTTTCAAGTTTCTTTAATTCTAATTGAGAGAACTTAAACTAATCTATTTCATATGAGTAATTTTTAAATGGCACATGTCTGTTGAATTTATATTCAGTGAGGAGGTGAGGTTCATAGTATAATTGGTTTGCTACAACTAATGGCATGATGTTGAAAAAGATTTAAAAGATGTTGAAAAAGATTTAACATTTTTAAACCTTATTTCTGTACTAATGTCGTGCCATTTAATTTTAGCATATAGTGAAAATACAACAATTTCTTGCGAAAGTATCAGTGTTTCAAAAGTTTTATCATAGTTGGTGGTGCATACGTCCTTTTCCTGGTTTTGGTTTAACACAATCTTTTGAATACAGGGATGGGCATTAATATTCATAAAGGTTGTTAAAATTACATATGTATTATTTTTCTTTTAACGTATTACTCTCATTAAATTGTTTATCAGTGAAGAATGACAATAGTAGAGCGTATTCCTCTAAGGCAAAATGCATGCTAGTTCCTTTTTTTATTATTAGTTGGTTATTAATTATCATAGGAAATGGATAAATTATTATTAGTGTATTTGGCATCCTAGTATTGAAAGGTACAACTAAGACAACTTTATCAAAAATTACTTTGGCACTATTGTAATTGTAATACATGAGTACATCTTTCACAAGTGGTTTAAAATTTCCCTGGAGTATATCTGAATTCTGGGGCACATCCTAATACACTAAAGAACTATCTATTGAACTTCATGTTGTTGGTAAAGGCTCTCTTTTTAAATAGGTCACAAATGGGTTTATGGTCAGTAAGCACATTAACTTTATGACCCAAAAGTATATGTCTAAACTTCTTTAGACCCAATGTAGAGCTAAACACTCTCCTTCTGTTGTACTATAATGTCTTTCTGCTTAGTTTAAAACTCTACTACCATATATACTGCCCTCATCCTAGTTTTGGCCTTTCGTAATAATACAGCTCCTAGCCCTGACCCTAAGGCATCACAAGCTAAGTAAAATTCTTTGGAAAAATTTGGGTACCCCAAAACAGGGTTCCTGGTCATTTTGCTCTTTAATGTTTGAAAGGCTGATTCTTGTTCATCCTTCCATTCATATATAACATTCTTCTTGATTAGTTCTGTCAAAGGTTTGGCTATAGTAGCAAAACCCTTTATAAAAGGTCGATAATAACCTACCGTACCTAAGAACCTTTTTAATGCTTTTCAATTAGTGGGAGCGGGGTAATCAATTATTGCCTTTATTTTACCTGCCTGCATACGCAGTTCAACTTCACTAATTACATGACCCAAGTATTCTAATGACTTCATCAGGAATTGACATTTCTTTAATTTTATTTTTAGTCCTGCAATTCTTAGTTTCTCTAGGACTATTTCTAACGTTCTGAGATTGTTTTCTAAGTCTTTACTAAAAATGATAACATTGTCCAAGTATACTGCAACATTTTCTATATCTCCAAGAATTTGTAACATTAGTCTGAGAATGTTAATTGGGCTAATGTGAGTCTAATTGGCATTACTTCAAACTGCAAATGTTCTTTATATGTTGTGAAGGCTGTGAATTGTTTCGATTCTTCATCTAGAGGTACTTGCCAATATCCACTAAGCAAATCAAAGGATAAAAATATTTTGGCCCCTCCTAATTGAGCTAAGATATCTTGAATTACCGGCATTGGCATTCTATCTGGAGCTGTGTTTGAATTTAACTACCTGTAATCTATTACAAGTCTCCAACTACCATCTTTCTTTGGAACAAGTAACAAAGGAGAATTATATTGAGATTCAGAAGGAATTACTACTCCATCTCTTTTCATTTCCTCTATCAAATTATAAACCATAGGTCTCTGGCTTATTGGTAATCTGTAATTAGGAATAAAACATGGCTTGGCTTCATCATCTAACAAAATTGTATGTTGTATAACATTGGTTCTTCCGAGTTTATCTCCTTCTGAAGTTATAACATTTCTGTATTTTTCTAGTACCTGAATTAACTTGTTTCTATTTTATGGAAAATCTGTTTTATTCACTTCTTGACTTATTTTAGTTTTGGCCATTTATAGAGAAAAATGCTCTTAGTAAAGGATAGTTAGTAGGAATCCCTATGCAAAAGACAATACCTGCGTACTCTTAGTTTGTTATCTGAATAGTTTTGAACATAGACTTCGCAGTTATTACCATTCATGTGGACTATTGAATTATACATTCTGACAAAATCTGGCAATTCTTCGTTCAATAATACAATATCTTTATCCTTTACATCTTCCTTTGATCTCAAATATATATTTGTTCAACATTTTGGATACAAAATTACTGTTCTGTTGAGTATAAATTGTACTTTATCATCATCAGCTGTGCTAACACAACATATTTCTTCTTCTATGTCTGGAAAATAGAAAGTTCTGCATCTCCAGAGGTTTCTTCTGATATTTCTGTTACACTATTTATATCAGATATACTTATTTTATCTAAGAGGAATACTTCATTTCGTATTTTCCTTTCATTTTCACAACTTATTACTACATTGTTATAGTTATAGGTATAGGCGCCTTGAGTTTCGTTAGATTCAGTGTTTTTGTCATTTCAAATATTTATATCTGAGTAATTACTTATATCTGAGTATTTATCATCTGTATGTGCACATCTCAATAATTCTGTATCCTGTAATAACAGGAATTCCTCTTTTTTATGTTTCAATTTTATTTTGCTTGTTCTTGTCACTTATTTGCCTTTCCTGTATGTATATCTCGCTTGTCGAAATCGTCTCAGACAAATTGATCAGATTTGGGTGAAACATACCTTCGTCAACTGCAAAACATACGCTCTTCTGATTATCCTGTTTCAGGTTAATCTTTCCTTCATTGCTATCTAATATTATTTCACATCTCATCATCACATTAAATGAAAACAATACTTGTTTGGGAAAAAAATCTGTCATCTAAAATTAGAAAAATTTCAATAAATTTATGTGACAAAATATTTCTAGTTTCATATTTCCCAGACCATTAATCTGTTTCCCAGCAATTCCTTGACCCTCAATCTTAGTTTCTGCAATGCCCAAATGTCTTGTTAAAGTTAATTTATCTATTAAAATATAGTATCACCTGCATTTCCTATTGTGACTGTTTCTACTCTTTCTCTTTCATCACCCTGATGGGATTTACTTTCCTTTCTCTGTAAAGGAGTTAATTGTCACTGACTTGAAGACTTATCTTAATTTGGGTTACTGTTATTATTTTTAGTCAAATGCCCGACCATTTGGAAACTGCACAGATTCTAGGCTTTCTGCATACGTTAGTGGATCGACTGGTATACCCGCAGTTTTCACATGTTTTTGGTATAGCTACTTGAGCTTGATTATTCACTGGCTTTGAGTTATTTGTGTTTGTATATTGACCATTATATCTGACGGGTGGAACATTCCTGGAATGACTGTCTCCCTTTCTGGGTCGGGTTCCGTTGAAAGAAAGTTTGTCTATTCCCAAATTGTCTGACATTTTCGTTATAATGGTTGATTCTTTAATATGAAACATTTATATGTCTGCCCTTTCTTTCATTTTGAGCTTCTGTTATCCTTACAAATTCCTTAGAAAAGTCTGTCTCTTTCATTCGGATTTCTTGTCTCATTGATATTAATGCTGCAAGGCTATCAATCTTTGGATCAATCTTAACTTTCTTAAAGGCCTTCTTTTTCCTACCAATAAGTGCATTATACATTGTTCTAAATGACAAATACTTCAACGCAAGCCTTAAGCTAACTAAATCCTTTTCGTCATCACTGAAATCATCTTTATTTCGTATAGTGATACTAGTTTTCTTTAAATCTTCTGTTACTCTATGTATCGATTCTTTCATATCTGTATGAAGGTTGGCTACTGGTTCCCCATCAAAACTTTGTGTATGGAATTTGTTAATGTTATATAATGCATCACACTGACTTACTGGTTCCCATATTGATAAAAAATTTTGTTTAAATTCAGAGTATATAGTTATTTTACTGAATCTCACTGAATTAAGAGTTCTATGTACATAACCTCTTTCTGAACTAACAAGAAGGAAGGCTTCGTTGATTTTAGCTCTTTCATTAGTTATTCCCCCTGTGGATACGCGACTGTCTACATCAGCTAGCTATTGGTTCACAGAATATGATTCTAGTCTAATTTTGTCAGGAGTTGAATTACCAAATCGTCCACTGAAACGGGTGGTTTACGTAATGACTGTTGCTTGCGCTATTATTATTATTATTATTATTATTATTATTATTATTATTATTATTATTATTATTATTATTATTTTATTATTATTATTATTATTATTATTATTATTATATTAATATTATATTAATAATTAATATTAATATTAATATTATTATTATTATTATTATTATTATTATTATTATTATTATTATTATTATTATTATTATTTGTGTTAGTAGTATTAGTATTTTCTTCAGTTAATGTTATTTGTGAATTCGGTATTGGAAGTCGGCTGCGTCTGGTATTGGTCTTAGATTGTATGATCTATTTCTAATAGTATTCAGCAATCCGTTAAAAGAATTCGGCATAGTGCAACAGTATTCTAAAAATCATAAAGAAAATGTATACACAAATGCACAACACTATTCAAAAATCATCAAAGAGATTTGTTTATAAACACACAACAGTATTCAGAAAAAAATATCATCAAAAGAATGTTATTTTATTAGAGATTCTTATCCATCACACATCTATAAATAAAATTTCGAGAGAGAATATATAAAACAATTTCTACCTTATAAGAGAGAGAAGTAAAAAAATAAATTTCATACACTTTCACAGAGAGAGAATAATCAAAATAACTTTTCAATCACGACTTACGTATTTCTGTTGTGGTTCGGTTTTAATGTTTCACTTTTCTTTTCTCGACCTCTACTGTAGTTCTCTGTAAACACACCGTCGGCCATCAGATTCTTCTTAAAGTCAACCAGCAATGTTGATTTTTAATGGGAATATTTTGTCGTACATATGAAATGCACTCATCCGTTTTTACTAAATTGTGTATGAAATCTCTTTGGGTGTGTCGATAGTCATCGACACAGCGTCGCTGCTGCTGCTGTATTTTACTGGTTCACGGTGACTGATATGCTTTCTTCGTTCATTCGTTTTAAAATAGGGGATTACTGTTTCGAAGTTGTTGATTTTCTATAGGGTAATGTTTATGATTACTATTTCAATTCGTTCTGCTGCGGCCGTTGACATTAATAGCGGAAATGTTTACGTCAATGTTATGATTCATTTCACCATTTGTTATGAAATTCTCGAGTTCTGCTTGTCGATTAGGTATTGCCGTCGTTATGAAATTCTGCTATGTGTAATTTTTCTTTCTTCACACTACACTATTTATGTCTTTCTCGGATCCCATTTAGCAGGCACCAATGTAAGGCGTTTTTTATCAATTTTGATTTATTTTATATATTTATTTATTGCTCCCGCTATCAATGTAAAGAAATTGATTAATATTATCTTTGTAATGTTTGTTGCTCCTTCTTATTTGAAGTAATTTTATAATTCCTTGCACTTGCTTTCGTTTCTTACTTAGTTTTTTGTTAGTTGTTAGAGTCTTATGAGGCTTAGAAAGACACAGTGCAGTTTTCTTACTTCATTAACACACACTAATAGAATATACAAAAAAAAAATACAAGTTAGGTATATGACTAATAATCGAAGATTGAGCTTTTCTTGAATCTTCTAACCCACAACAGTGAAGTTCTGGACCCCACATCGCTTCTGTTCTCGGCTCGGTTCCTTCAGCTTCTCTGCCTCTAGCTCCTGCTTTCCACTGCTTGGGTGCTTCATCACAATATATATATATATATATATATATATATATATATATATATATATATATATATATATATATATATATATATATATATATATATATATATATAGTGTCGAAGCATCCAAATGCCTAGTTAATTATGTATATATATATATATATATATATATATATATATATATATATATAATATATATATATATATATATATATATGTACGAGATACACCTATGTCATTCCCTGCGATGTTATACGCAAGTATCGTATTGGCTACTTCCCATTCTCGTCGGAATGACATTGATGCAGAGAGAAGTTCTAAGTTTCTTTAGTATCTTCTTTGGGTATAGAGGTGAAGACTTCAAACTCATCGTAGTCAAACTTAACATATATTTGGAAATTACATCTCTTGAGTAGAGGTAGAGTGATTTTAGAGAACTTGTCTCGATGAAGGGAAGTAGAGATCTAAAGTTACAAAGTCTTTACAAAAAATAGTAGAGCTAAGCTTATCTCAGCATATATAACATACAGACGGACGGACATGTGACTAGGAAGTCACGTGTTGTCTCTGCGGGTGATTGGTCACCATCTTCTCAGAGGAAGTGACTGTGACCTGTTTTGCAAGACAATGGTTTGATTACACAGGCAAATGCAAACCAGGGCGTCGCAAACATTAAAGCGGCAGCGTCTAGCTTTGCGTCCTGTTTATTAGCTCATATCACA